>NC_089840.1:79354432-79524432 GCF_035609145.1 Eleutherodactylus coqui | reverse complement strand
AGCTCCCTGCTATTACGAAGCCTGGGTTACTTGTGCAGGGGGAAAGGATCAGCACTGGACAGCTCCCTGCTAATACGAAGCGTGACCGGCGTCTCGGGAGCGAGCACGTCGGGCTGAAGCAAGCGCAGGGAGAAGAAGCGGCGGCCATCTTTGGGAAACTTTTTATAAGTTCATGAAACGCCAGAACTGTAAGTAGGAACCGGCTTTAAAAGCCATTTACATTGGTACTTAGTAATGTATGCTGAAGAAGGGGGGCTGGGCAAAAAAAAAATTTCACTGCTGCCTCGAGACATCTCCTTTAAATCTTCCTAATTTGCAGATTCAGAATATGAGATAGCAGAAGGAGTAAGAAAAATATACAATATTTATTCAAGAACAAAAGAATTAAAGTGAACAATGGTATAATAGCAAGTAAACAATTATACTTTTTCTTCTGGAATATTGAGACGCTAGCTACTGATAACTAAATTACTAATACTTTGTGCCCAGTACGGAATACTGCCAAACGAACAGTCTCAATAATGCTGTACAAAGATCAATCCCGTTGAACAGAAATACAAATTGTGTAACACACAGATCATCTTTGAAGGATTAACACTCTACTATATCAATGCAGTCTATTGGAAACAAAGTTTGAACCCCAGTCAACTGTTTTCTATTATGTAGGTTTGTGCTCCTGGGTTTCTATCTCAATCCGTAACCATGAGCAATGTAACTTTGCTAACCAGTCCAAATTCCTTTTTGTGCTTGTTGCTTACTAACTGCTCCCGTAATGGTGTACACAAATAATGTCTAAATTGAGGCCGGCCACACTTATGGTTCCGTTGTGTGGGAGTCATTGATGGTACCAGCCCTGGCTTGTACAGGGTCACGAGTATGACTTTACCACTGCTCCCTGTCACAATTTAGATGCCCAACTGGGTTGAGGACATAACGCAAATGTTCTCCCCTTTTTGATTCCAGGAGTAGGCATTCTCCAGTTTCTCATGCCAGTGCCAACGGACTGTTGTTTCTCCCTTCACTCTCTCTGATACAGCTCACTACTCTTTATGCTGCGCAACTATGGCTCTGCAAGTCAAAGGCAGCTGCTCCCCATGGCACAGCTGAAATTGTCCTTTTATGTCATAGCCTCATCTGATCAACAAGCGTCCATTACGCATGCTCAGTTCTATTGGGCAACTTTTGATGCCATTTTTTGGCGCAACATTACTGTCCATTGCCTTTGCAATATTTTAACCCTTTAGTATAGCCCCTTACAAGGGGATTCTCTGTGAATTTATACAAAGATACACTGCTGTCTACCTTCTTTAATTTAAAACTGAAGTACTGTATATCATATACTTAGAGCTGTAAGGAAGATCAGCCTGCTTGTAAATTCTACCTGACAATGCAGAGTGGGCCCGGAACAAGAATAGTCTGCGTATTAAAGAAGGCTGACAAGAACGTCAATGGCAGCAAAAGTGGCAAGTTAAACCATGAAAGGGGAAGTCAAGCTTCTAGTTTTAGGCATCTCTAACTCACCACTTAGACTGGTGCTACACAACGGCTGCTATTGTATGACAGTCATAGTCTACAGGAATACATTAATGGCTTACCTTTTTATTTTAACTGCAACAGAAGATATTTTCAAATTTTGTCCTCACCACATAAAACATGGATGGCAATTATACGTTTATATACAAGTTTTCAAGCCACTTAGCAACAACATAGTCACTGAAAATAAAATACAGAGGATCAGGTGGAAATAAAAAGAAAGCTACAGGTTGAAAAAAGCTCCATCGCAACACATTGAGTTGTGAAAAAGTGTAACAGCAGCCTCCTCCAGAGTAACTGCTTCATTACAAAGCAATGGTATGACTATGTGCTGAGATAGTTTCAATCTCAAATATGCAGAGTAACTACCAGCTGTAATAACAGGTGTATTACACACAGGGTCTACATTTGGAATACCTACGTTTAACACAGTAAAAATGGTCAGGTCACCCCGGGCTAATGCCAACCTGGCAGATTATTATGTGCATTTGGTGTATGAGGTAGGATATTTTTGGGAGGGAGAAATGATCATTATGAAATATAAAGATTTTTTTGGAGGAAAGTCAGAGGGTATAATGTAATATTTAAAGTGACCCTCTGGGATAAAATGTGTCCAGGGACTGGAGTGATGAAAGTAATATAGCCTTCCATTCTTGCCTTGCTTTATTTCCCTTTGTATTTGCAGATTCCCTGGTCCAATACAGTCTTCTAAGATGGCTAAATCAATTCTCTAGCTACTTGATGCATACTATACATTGGTAGTGACTTTGGCACTATACCTGATTTCTGATTGGCCAGTGCCGCTCATGTGAAAAGCATTGGCCAATCTGAAAGCAGAAGTACCTGAGACTACTAATACACACTGTACACATGGTGGTGAGAGGAGAGATGCCGCCATCTTAACAGACCAAAAAGTGTTCAGGAACTGGCGTATCGAGGTAAGGATGCCGTAAAAAAAAGTGAAAGGTAATAATTACTCCCCCTCTAGTACCGGGACAAATTTTGTCCCCCAGACCAGAGATTTCCTTTAAGCATCTTTTCAGACTCATACATATATTGTGGGAGGGGGACAAAAGATTATTTGAGGAGCTGTGAAATTATACAATTAGTATAAGTAACTAATGTGACTACATGAGATTTATACAGTAGCAGTGGGCAGCTGAGAGGTGGCTCATTAGCGTAGAGATGCAAAAACAAAAAACTGCTATCTTTGCGCCACTCTCCAAAAAAAATTTGCAAGACAATAGAATGAAACATCCAACCTCTCTTTTATTAAATGAATTAAAAGCCATCAGAAGATACACGTTTCGGGTGAACCCCTTCATCAGTCATGGGGGTAGGGATATAGACCCAAAAGTGCCGGTGGCACCAGGAACAGAGAGGACGGGGGCTGTGACACCAGCACTTTTGGGTCCATATCCCTGCAGTTCCAAGAGTGATGTACTATCCAGCTTGACCGATAAGGGGGTTCACCCCGAAACGTGTATCTACTACCGGCTTTAAATGAATTTAATAAAAGAGAAGTTGGATATTTCATCTTGTTGTCTTACGACTTTCATTGGAGAGTGGTGCCAATATACAAGTTTTTTTATTTTGCCATATCTAGTTCGTCCAACGTTGTTGGGTCCACCTGGTTGGTAGAACCTTCATTGTCTGTCTAATATAACCCTTCTCAAGGTTTTTTCAAAGCTGGCCACATAGCTGGGACTCAAGCCTCTGACACTATTGTGTTTGTTCCATCCCTTTCCTTTCTCTCTCTCATTAGAAGGCAGCTGACATACGACACACTCCCCCCATCTCCAGTATCACCTGCACTACCCTGATGGTGGATCTGACTACACAAAAAATTGTCAAGATTCAATAAAAATATGGAGTGGTCGGATCAGGTGATAATAAACGTAAACATTTTAACACCATTCTTCAATCCTGTTTAGGCCATAATCTACCATCTCTCTGGTTCTGAGCATTTTGTGAGTTCTGAGTGTGTCAAAGTACGTGAATACAAAATGAATTTATAGAATTCCCATGGTCCATAAGCAATGGTATGACAATGAAAACAACTCCCGATAAGAGCACGTTTACCTGCTATCCTAGTAAAATATGAAAGACTTACCATATTTATCTGACACCCCAAATGTTAGTTTTTTAGAGAGGGAACATTACAGAGTGTACCCATGCCTACCCAGCCAAGTCTAGTCTTTACAGAACAAAATCAAAATACATATGTATGTATTCTGGCTGTACTTCAATTATTAATCTGTAATGGATAGTCATTGGTCTCGTCAATTACCGGATTCCCAGTCTGCTCTGAAATCCCAAAACATCACCTTCCAATTATTTCTATGAAAGGAATGCCTTCAAATATAATGTTAATCTGAAGAGAGTGAAAGGAAGTTTGTAATACAGCCAATGAATACACAGCAAAACATCCTTCATGACCTCTAGCTCTGAGTGATCATTAGGACTCAGTAACCAAATAGCACTGGGGCAATGAATCACCTTCCATGCAAAAACAGTAATAACTGAAATTTGTAACATAACCCAGAAAGTGAAGAAAAACAGCACTTTTCTCAAAGCACTTCTCCTATTTCATCCTAAACTATTTACTGTATTTGTGTCTACAGCTTATTAAAATAGACACACGTTCTTTACATTTCTCGGCCTTTCAAAAGATGGCTGTATTAGGTTTCCTGTCGTCCCCAACCTATAAGAGCTTCTTAAAAAATAAATATTTATGGTGGTACCTCCTAGGAATACACTGCACTACTCTCTGACTATACTACATGTACTATATCGTATTCGACCTGTGCTATCGCTACTGTACTGGATTCAATCTATGCCATGTCCTGTCTTGCTCTCCAACAGTACCACGTAAACTGTACTGCATTACTGCACTACGGTAAATGTCCTGTACTGCACTCTACCTGTAATACATGTAGCGAACTGCACTCTACCTGTACCACATATAGCGAACTGCACTCTACCTGTACCACATATAGCGAACTGCACTCTACCTGTACCACATATAGCGAACTGCACTCTACCTGTACCACATGTAGCGTACCGCACTCTCCCTGTACCACATATAGCGAACTGCACTCTCCCTGTACCACATATAGCGAACTGCACTCTCCCTGTACCACATATAGCGAACTGCACTCTACCTGTACCACATATAGCGAACTGCACTCTACCTGTACCACATATAGCGAACTGCACTCTACCTGTACCACATGTAGCGTACCGCACTCTCCCTGTACCCCATGTAGCGTACCGCACTCTCCCTGTGCCACATGCAGCGTACTGCACTCTACCTGTACCACATGTAGCGAACTGCACTCTCCCTGTACCACATGTAGCGTACCGCACTCTCCCTGTACCACATGTAGCGTACCGCACTCTACCTGTACCACATGTAGCGTACCGCACTCTACCTGTACCACATGCAGCGTACTGCACTCTACCTGTACCACATGCAGCGAACTGTGCTCTATCTGTACCACATGCAGCGTACCACACTCTGTCTGCACCGCACTCTCCCCGTACCACATGCAGCGTACCGCACTCTCCCTGTACCACATGCAGCGTATCGCACTTTCCCTGTACCACATGCAGAGTATCGCACTCTCCCTGTACCACATGTACTATACCGCACTCTATACATACTTCATGTACTATACTGCTTTGTACCTGAATTACATCTCCCGTACTGCACTCTACCTGCACTATATGAAGTGTACTGTAAAAAGCTTCTGTACTCAACCTAAAAAATAATTCACCAGATTCAAGTAAGTAGCCCCTTCTAGCTTTTATATATGTAGGTTTATGCTACATATTTATTAGCTTTCTTCTTTTTTTTTGCTTTTTAGTTTTCTTTTCTTATCTTTACATTTTGGTGACCACTACTAGCTTTTAATAGAGTCAAGTTACAGTACACTTAAATAATAAAGTGAGAATTAAAATGGTATGGTATAATAAAAAAAAGTCACCTAAATTAGTCAATTACCCTTGTGTAAAAATGCCATAATATGAATATCATCTAACTGGATGATCATAATGAAGCAAAGCTATAAAAGTGTGCACCTAAAATAACACGCTGCCTTCAATATTAGTACTAATGAGTTGGTTCCTCGTATACATGACCAGGGATTAACATATCCTATTCCTGGTATACCCTGCTCTTCTGATTGGGTGGGCTGCTTTATAACTTTGTACATACAGATATGGGATGAAAAAATGAATTATTAAAGGAATAGTAACCTCAATATTTTTCATGCTTTGAGGAAATTAACTCTTGAAATACAGTCTGTTATATAAAGCTATCCTTCTTGTAAATGGAAGGTCAGCCAGTTAACAAGCATTTGCAGACTGTTAATGGTGGTTTTCCGATTGCTAGTACAGTATGTACTGAAGGTTTTAATCTACAACAAATCTACATTTAGGAGTCAATGAACTTTACTAATCTAGAACTGGACAGTGTATGCCTTGGACAGACGTGTGCTGAGCATTCTGCTTCATGTATTTATTGCATGCAACAAAAGAAATCAATAGCCAACTGCGCTTTTAACTTTTTCTATACTAAGCTCTCTACATAGGAGCCTAAAGTGCTTTAAAAAAATCTTTCCCTATTAAAGAAGCCTAGCAAACATTTATATTTATTTGTATGACACAAGCAGATGGCGGTACTATTGTAACTTGTCACCACCGGAAGCTAGGGGTTTGACAGGGCTTGCATGGAGGAATGCCCCTGTCACGCCCCTAGCTCCCGATTGCCTGAAGCAGTCTTCACATTTAGTAATTCCCCCAGCTTCAGATTGACTGAGGGCATGTTTAATCCCCCCCAGTGCTGTTCTAACATGGCAGGGAGGACAGCGGCAAGACTGGGAGTGGCGGTGGCAACAGCAGAGGCAGAGTGGAACAGAAGACTGAGTAAGTGGGGCAGGGAGGACAGCGGCAAGACTGGGAGCGTTGGTGGTGGCGGCGCCAGCAGAGGCAGAGTGAAACAGAAGACTGAGTGAGTGGGAAAAAGAGCTGTCATCGGCAGACAGCCGACGGAGCACAAAGCTGGCACAGCGGGTGCAAAAAAGTGGCCGCACGGACCAGTAAGGGAGCTGAGGCACATCATAACTGCAGGGGGATTCCTCATGTGCCGCCACGATCACACTATCAGTGGAAGTGGCGGCTAGCGCTTGGCCAGGGGAGATGGAAGGGGGACGGCTGCTCCGGGGACTCTGATAGCTCCAGCGTGTGTATTGATTTTGTGCCTGGCCTGGAGGGTTAGGGTTAGTTTTCCTGTTAGGCTTACATTATAGCTGTAAAGTCTTCTGCATTTAGAGCTAATAATGCAAGCCTAACAGGGAAACAAACCCTAACCCTCCAGGCCAGGCACAAAATCAATACACACGCTGCTAGGACCTTCCATTATGGAGCCAATCTGGAGCTAGGGGCGTGACAGGGGCATTCCTTCATACAAGCTCTGTCAAGCCCCTAGCTTCTGGTGGTGACAAGGTATAATAGTATCGCAGATGGCTGTAACAACACAACATGCTGTATATTTTGGACTATAAGACTCACTTTTTAGCAAGATAAAACATTGCTAAAAAGTGTCTGCTTCTTATATTTCAGAGTTGGGGGGAAAGCGACAATGCCAGACCAGTCCTTGACTATTTCGTTATTGCTTGGGCATAGTGTTAATAGAGCACTTTGCCTGGTACAGAAAACAAGAACTGCCTCCATAACTTTCCTGACTGCCTGGAACAGACATCTTTCTCTACTGGTACTACCCAAGCTTCCTGTCACTATCAGCCACAGCAAAGAAGCATCCCCTGGAGTTATCCCACTGAATGCCTCCCATGGCCTTCCCCAGCAGAGTCCTCAGTATACCATCTGATTCTTCTCTCTGGACTTATCAGCAGGCCAGCCTCACATGTCTGCCAGCACCATCCTGCCCCGAATTCTCCTTGAGCAAGAGCAACCCAATGAGCTGCTGTTTCAAAGGATTGCCCAGTGTATAAGTCTGCTGCTGTCATGTAACCAGCATGAAATAACCCATCACACCATTTCATACTATGGAAAAATATACAGGCAGCACAGGCCCACAAGGTCCCCCACATTTGTCTACGTTGAAGGTCAGCCTGGACTGAATACAATTCCACATAAATTAATAGGTTATTTATGAGTTTTCATTACTTCTCAGAGTTCTTATTAGCAGACCTTCCCATAAGATTCCTTAAAGGTCCATTCTTCTTTGTCTCTAGTAAAATATAATAATTGACCATTCTAACTTTGAATTTGAGGTGTACTGTCCTTAAAAACACCATCAAAACCCACTGCCTATCATTGCATGAGAATTTGGACCATGAGATCAAAGTTAGTGACGTTAATCCCTCCACTTCTATAAATCACCAAAGTGAGATTTAAAGTTGTATGAGATAATTTAAAAAAACATCCAATAACCAGGCTGCAGATATGGCTCCTGGTTCTCTCTCTATAGTTTCCCTTTGGCCGTGCTGGCATGGCAATCTAAATACTCACCGTAGCCATCCAGCATGTTATGCGCCAGCAATTACTGAAGAAGAGCTTTTTCCTCGAAACGTGTTTGTTTTGCTGGTTTTACTCCTCATACAATAAAATCTTCATATCTTACCATCATCGCCATTTTTTGGATTCGTGGCGCCTTAAGACATTTTTCTTTCACTCTCACAGTGTATTTTTTTACCTGTCTTGTACAGGCACACGTCTAGCCGGTAGCACCTCCTACGTACACTTGTACCACTATTCATCAACGAGCGTCATACATCCACCCACTGAGTAGCTCCCCCACTTTCCTTTCACCCTAGCATACAAGTAAGGGCACATTTTATTAAAATAGTCTAAAATACGAAGCAGAACCCTTTACAAGAGTATACGTTTCAACTAATTCTTTAACCCCTTCATGATGGGATGGTACTGAGCTGTTACTGCATTAATCTATCTGAAGGCTGAAGTCTGGCTTTTTCCACAGCTCTGAAGGTCAGCGAGACAGATGGGACATGGCAGCAATTTAGTAATTAAACACATAAGAAAATAAATGTCATAAATACTTTTCCTGTCATTAGTGACACCGATAATTATAGAAAGTACTAGTAACCTCATCATTAGTGTCACCTTTGTTATTGTACCCAACAAGGTCCTTTTTTTGCCTCGCCCCAGGAACCCTAATTATGAACAGGACGAAACTTTTATGTACCGTCGTTGAACAGAATTTGGTTAATAAAAATACAAATATTGATGACTTTACCTAGACATTACTTGGAAAATGTACTAGACGTTAGCAATCTAGACTGCAGGATTTGTCACTAGCTTGGAATCAAAACCCTTTTTCATACACAATAAGCGTTCTAAATAGAGCCATTGATGATGCTGTAACCAAATGTATCCATTACCTTTCAGCACATGTACAGTAGAACAGTCTTCTTCATTTACCATGTATGTCTGGAAATCTTGGCCAACAATACGGCCTGTGTGGAAAAAGCAAACAAACAGCGTTACTATTATTCCATGAATTGAAACACGACAATATGCATGTACGGTGTTTATTTTATAGTTGTGCCCTTCTGCCCTTTCCTATTAGGCAATTCCTTATCAGGGGGTGTAAATCCCCCTCTCTCTGAACCGTTTCATTCAGGATGCAGAAGAAGAGCAGTCTGTGTTCACTAGGCAGCATGTGGCTTTTTCCTATGGCTGGGACAGAACAGCTTTTCATCGCACTGGCCACAATCCGGGAGCCAGTAAAATCATAGTCCTGAGGTTACCTGCCAACACAAACCAGGGGGGTGATGGAAGGAAGTGAGGGGGGGTGGAGGTGCTAGGATTTCACAGCTCTCTCTTCCCACAGGCGCCAGGAATCGGCAGCACCAACAATCTGCCTGGGAAGATAAAGGAGGGGGTGTTAAAGTTACAACCTGAGCTTGTAAGCTGGAACTGGCAAGATTCACGGTATAGACTAAGAAGACAAGAGCGGAGAATCCACACAAGAAGCTTCAAGCACCAGGTTCAACAAGAATAGAGCTGCTGGCAGGGAAATAGTATATAGGAGGCCTGTTCTTGGCTTACACATCAATCGCCAGAGTTGGGGGAAGTAAAGGGAAACCTATGTCTCATTTAACTCAAGCTTTTGTTTAAAGATAGACGGTGAAATCTAGAAATGTGTTTGTGCCTGCAGCATTTCCATTCAATGGCATTACCTTATCCAAAGTGTAAGAATGGCATGAAGAAAACCAAACATTCTATACATAAATGATTGCTTCAGCCGAATGGAAAGAATTGTTCATCACAGTCTATTAGGTTTGCTACAATCCTGTATTAATGCTGCCCATAGCTAATAGGTAGGATCTTGACTGTATAAAGTGTACCTAATTTTATGGTCTCCCCTTGGAAAACAGGGAATATTTACTTACCCAATCCAGAGGGTCCTGATGAGAATGATCATTTTAATAGAGGATATGAGGAAGATAGCAGTCATTTCATCTTTAGATAAGGTGTGGTTTTTTTACAGCATGCCGAACGCAACTCGGGATTGGGTCCGCAGTGATGTCCCGACTTCAGCCCCAGCTCATGTGATCCTGGTGCCAGCACATGCGCCCTATCATTCAGTGCCAACAGGAACACTGCTGTTTGCTGGTGTGAGAACTAATTGGTCTCTGCAGGGAGGTGGTTCCTTCAGCTGGCTAATCAACCATTAGTGTATTTATTCCAGCCCCTCCTCTCAGAGGGCGCCAGTTATTCAGCTGCCTGGTGACATTCTGGACTTGTCAGCACCCTTTTGTTTCAGCTTTAGTTAGATAAGTTGGTTGTGTTCATTTATTTATTTGGGCTTTGTAATATCTTTTACTTTGTACTGCGGTGTCAATTGCGAGTTTCATCTGGCAGGTTCCTCACGTTAGGCCGCTCTCATCGGGGCCATCGCCACTGTCTTCAGGTAGCATCTCTCAGTTCCATAGATTTAGGGTCAGTGTTTCCCTTCCTTTAATCATGTTTCCTTATTCTATTTTGTTCATATATCTCTCTCGCAGGGGCAATAATATATCCAAGTTGGATGCAACAATCATATCTACAGCCAGCTTAACAGGGAGAGGAATGCATCCAAAGTACAGTATTAGTGACTGACACAGTGCTGCCCTACAGAACTCTGTGCTAATGTGAACAAAGGTATATTGTGTCACACTTTGCTAGTATCCGGCACCAGAATACATATGGCTGTTTTTGAATACAATGTTCATTTTTAATCTGTAGTTCAACAACCACTATGGGAGATTTAGTAAAACCAGTACAAAGAAAAATTGGAGAAATTGCCTATAACATCCAAACGGATTTCAGTTATTAATTTTTGGCTCTTTGATAAATGAAGAAAAAAAGAAACATTTTCATATGTAAATGCAGCATGATCATAAGTAAACTGGAGGTGCTCAGAGATTTCTAAAGGAGAACCCAATAAAAGTTGAGTATACTAAATGGGGTATGGGGTTTAGATTTCTCGAAGGAAAAAAAAAATAGTACCAAATGTTACCACCAGGGAAATATATAGCATTGTATGTGAATGGTATGCTATATATAATATGATGGTGAACGGATTCTGTAAATCTGCTGTTCAGATCATTACAGTAGGACTGCAGTGCTATGACTCCCACATTACCCGGGTCAAGAATGCTATCCTCACTCCTCAGGGAGAGCACCTTGACAGTGAGTAAGGAGACTCAAAAGGCCACCCATGCTCTTCTGGGTAATATGCAAATAAGGGAGATGGAATAATAACTCCACAGTATTAAATTCCCAGCCATTGTTACAAGGCTTTTTTTAAAAAAAATCTATTATTTAATAAAGGCTAGGTTTTAAGCATAGAGACTAGAATCTACACAGTGAAAAATTGATTTGAAGTTTTAGATTCTTCCGCTACAGTGAAAGCTTAAGGCTTGTATAAAGAGTCTAACTGTGGCTTGAATGAATGCTGCCTTCCAATAGGTGGCACTGTGGAGTTATTATTCCATCTCCCTTATCTGCATCTCACATTACCTGAATATACCTTACTAATTAAACATTATTATCAATGAGGTGGTAACAAATTTATACAACATGTGCAAGGACTACAAATTGTAGCATATCAATAGATTTTTCAAACATGACAAACCAATGAGCCATCGTAGAGTAAATCCTGTCCCAAATCACTATGGATGATTCTTAGCCATTAATTGTGACTTTCTCCCATATCTAACATTTCAACAACGCCAAATATTCCCCTGCAGTGTCTTACAGAGTGACGGAGAACAGAGCTCCGTCATTGGATAGAGGACTAGTAAAGGAGGTGACTATGCCATATATCTTTATACCATTCCCTTCCAAAACCTTTTTTTTTGTCCTGGAAGTCCCCTTTAGGCCTCCTTCACAAGGGCGACAAAGTCGCGCAATTTTGTCTGCAATGCTACAAATTGCATGTATGTGAAGTGCATGCTTTCCTATAGCCTCCTTCACACGTGCGATGTCTTGCAGCATGCAACAAACCGACACAAAACCCATGAGGTTTTGTAGCCCATGTTTCCCTATGGAGCCTTCCTCTCTGTTGCATCGCACGAAAACGCAATTTTTGTGTGGTGCGATGCAACTTTGACAGTAGGAAATCTTACTGTCAAAGCCAAATCTAAGCCATAGCTGCAGGGAAAAAAATAGAAAAAAAAACACATACATCACCTTACAAGCACTCTTCAATGCCGCCACAGCTTTTTCCCGGGCCCCGCCACTGTTTCTCTTCTTCATCTTCTGCCCAGAGATTGAAAAATGCTCTCCTCCTGGAAGCGCTTAGCCAATCACAACCATTCATCGAGCACTCGCTGGATTGGCTAAGCGTCAGCCAATCACGGCCAGAAGATGAAAGAGAAACAGTGCCAGGACCCGTGGAGAAGCTGCGGTGGCGCCCCGGACAGCGCGGGATAGGTAATGTATACTTTTTTTTTTTCTGGGCATACAGCGTATTTTCGGGATAGGACTTACATTTCAACCCCTCCCCCTCCAGAAAATCCTCACATGTGATACTACAAAATCGCGGTATTGCCGTAAGAAGACGCAGCGATATCGCACAATCCAGCGATGCAATATCACTGTGATGCCGTGTCTCCCATGTGAAGGAGGCCTTAAGGTCAACAAGTTAGGCCCATTCACATGGGTGTATTTTCTGTCAATATTCAGCACATATTTATTAGTGACTGAATACGGACAGCAAACAGGAACATTCAATTAAATTGGTGTATTCGGACGTGCAGACCAATGCTGCACATAAAAAAAGTAAAAAATAATTGCAGCATCTCCTATTTTGATACATATTCAAGGACCAAAATCACGCATTAAGGCCCAATGTGCACTGGCGGATTTGATTTGCAGAACCTGTGCTGGAGATCCGCAAATCAAGCGCCCATATGGATGCATTAGCGGCTGCAAAACAATTAAAAGCATGCGGATGTCATTTTTTTCCCAGTGTGTGGATCGCACGTGCGGTGGGAAAAATGTTTTTTATATATATATATATCTCGCAACATGCTCCAATTTCTGCAGGTTTCCCACACGGACGGCAATGGAAGCAGTCCGATCCGCAGCACACCCTAGCTGACATGGTGGGTATGCCGCGGATCTGCGGGAAAGCAGGAGATTTTGAAGAAGAAAAAAAAAAAAGCACTGTGCGTGCGCCGTGCAGAAAAAAAAGATCTGACCTGCACCTCATCTGGCCAGATAAGAAAACTGTCCATGGCCGTGGGCATGGGCAGATTCTGTGTGGAATTCCGCACTCAGAATCCATTCATGCGGTGGCCATGAGGCCTAAATCTCCGGGTGCGTAAAAAAAAAAACCGCAGCAAACAAGCATTAGTATCACTATTCATTGCGTCTTTTTAAGCACCTTTGTTTTCTTTGGGTTGTGACAAAACTGTCATCACTTGGGCCTTCTTGCGTTTTTGTTTTTTTTCCTGAGTGCATTAACCCTTTGCAATCCAATTTTGGATTCAGGGTTTCCTATGGGGCTTTCTCTTTCTGCCATTTTACAGTGGCGCTATCTGCTGGCTAGATCCAGTACCGCAGTATGTGACATGCCAGAGAGGCCCCCGACAACAGAGCGGCCAGTAATATACAGTAAGAATACCCTGCCGGACATCTCCCGACATCGGAGCTGTACAGGTTTCAATCAGAATGTTTGAAGAAGTCAGACAGTGGATTGAAAAGGGTTAAAACTTAATTTGCCGGTGTGAATGAGCACAAAATGGCCACATCCTTGGCGGTCTAAGATTTTTCAAGGGGTTAATGTCAACATCCATAGTGGTTTTAGGGAGGTGGTTAAAGCCAACATCCCTAAAGACTTTAGAAATCAGTGTTGAATAAAACCGAAACAGTCAAACCTTGTTTTCGGGTCAAACTTTGCTAAAAGTTCGGTATGAACCTAAACCTTAGTTGGTTCATCTCAGTCGAACCCACTAAAACTCCTCCTCCATTGCTGAAGTTTTGGTTGGGTTTGAACTAATGTGGAAGGAATCAAACTTTTAGACAAAATTCAGCAAACAGGTCAAAACAAACTTCTGAAAAGTGCACTCATCATAGTCAAGGTTAATATTAGAGTTGAGCAAACATACTCTGCCGAGCTTGATGCTCATTTGACTATTAGCGTACTCGATGGTGCTCATTACTCTAACGAGCATCAAGTGTGTTCGACCCCCCCCCCCCAGTTTTGGCTCCTCCCCGCTGTGACGTGCCTGAATTCTGCTAGCAATTCCACATCAAAAATCGACTGTTAGGGCTCCCACACACTTGCGGGGTTTTTTTATACGCAAATGTCAATGGGATTTTCTAATGTTAAAAACACATTGCACAAAAATCGCAAAGCACAAACTTGCGACACGTTTTTAACATTAAAAAGGATCATTGAGATTTGCGTTAAAAAAGAAAAAAAAACAAAAACGCAATTGTGTGAGAGCCCTTAGGCTAACTTCACACGGGCGAGGACATTATCAGGCTGTGAATCATGGCCCAGTATCGCACTCACCATCTATGTGAAATTCCTGAAGATTCGAGATGTTTTCCTTTCGGAGATTTGCAGTTTCACCTGTTTTCTATTTGAAACCTCGCATCACGTGCACTTTGCATGTGGTGCGATGCTGCCGCCGGCCTCATTGACAACGATGGGCAGTGCGATGCAAGAGCACGCACAAGATAGGACATGCCGCAATTAGATTGCCGCATCGCAGTGCCATGCGGGAAAGAAAAGAAAAAACACTCATGTGTATGACCCCATTCAAAAGAACAGGGTTCATATTTGTGCATCCCGTAACACACAAACCTCGCTCAATTTTCTCGCCCGTGTGAAGCCGGCCTTGGTCGTGTGGATTTTAGGAGCAGAAATCAAGGGCAGCATAGGGTGAAATGTCCCTTACTGTTCTAGGCCTCCTTACCATTCCCACCTCGGGGTGCCTTCATATAGGACAGAATATTCTGCTATCAAAATCCTTAGGTGTAAATGATTTTGATGCCGAAATGCCAGCAGAATTCTGTAATCGTCCTTAGGGTACTTAGACACACGCAATAATTCTGCAAGACACTACCGAATATGTGTCAAAACAGTATACTGCATATCGTTGCTATGGTTTAAAAACTTTACTAAAAGGGTTTTCCAAGGTAATTGGTGGCAGTGGGGGGGATATAGAATACAGGAAAAAAAAAAAAACAGTACTGACCTCTTAATGCCACGATGCTCCCATCTCTTCTGGTCCTTCCAGTCTTCTGTGTGCAAGCACTGCAGAAGTCATGTGGCAAATAGAAGGCTCATTAGGGACATCACTAATAACATCCCGTAAACCTGTCAGGGGCTTCAACATTAGAAGCCCACATCAGGTTTACAGGATGTCACCTATCCGAGCCACGACGATCCTGCGCTGCAGCGAATATATATTTTTTTAATATAGTTTTAGGCATGGGGGACCCAAATGTAAATAAAATGAATAGATGAAGAAAAAAATTTAAAGGCCCATTTACAGTAGCCGATGAGCGCTTTAAAGAAAAAGAAAAAAACGCTAATCGGCGATCGTTTTAGCAATAATCGGTGCGTATAAATGTGCGCCCATCGTGCGCTTTTCAGGCACTGCTAGCTGATCGTTAAATTCAGTCCAACCTAAAAATTGTCCTTCACTCTTATCAGCAGTTCTCCAAGGGGAGTGCTGATAGCATTGTTTCCCTAGGGCTGTGATGGCGAACCTATGACAAGCGGCCGCTCACCTCGTTACTCCCCTGCTGGTATTCACTAACCAGTACTACTAGCAGCACTGATCCCGATGCACACTGTGATGTCAGTGTGCAGCCAGGATCCTCCTCCCCCCGTCATCTCCTATCTGTTGGTTCCGCGAGAGCATCCGGGGGAGGAGGCGTCCTGCAACACACTGACGTCACAGTGTGCGCCGAAGATAATCGCTGTTGGCGGCGCGCCGGGCACAGGAGAAGCGGAGCATCCACAAGGTAAGTACGTGGGTCTCGTGGGGGGCAGTCATCGCTGGGGGCCCGCCGTAAGGTGGCAGTCACCACTGGGGGGCCTCTGGGGGGGCAGGTAATGCTGGGGGGCCACTGTGGGTGCAGATACTGCTGGGGGGCCCCTGCTGTGGGTGGTGCTGTCGCTGCTGGGGGGGCCGCTGTGGGTGGCGCTGTCGCTGCTGGGGGCCACTGTGAGGAGCACTATCACTGCTGGTGGCTGATCATTACTGAGATAAGTGAGGGGGAGGCTGGGAGAGGCGAGGGCCTGTGCTATGGGTGTTTTGGGTTTATTAAATACAGTTATACATTACAATTAAACATATTTGTTATTTAAACTATGAATATCGCGAATTTATGGATTTTTTCTCTAAGTGACACACCACCCGAGTTATGTCCCGTTTTTTGGCGAATTTTGACACACCGAGCTCAAAAGGTTGCCCATCACTGCCCTAGGGAGAACAAAGGATCTGAGTGCATTTAGCTAGGGCTTCATTTGCACACATAGTAACATAGTATGTAAGGCTGAATGAAGACAATGTCCATCTAGTTCAGCCTGTCTATCCTCCTGTGTTGATCCAGAGGAAGGCAAAAAACCCCAAGGCCAGAAACCAATTAGCCCTTTTGGGGAAAAAATTCCTTCCCGACTCCCTAATGGCAATCAGACTGTTCCCTGGATCAACCCCTAATAGTTCCTACCTGCCTATATACCAGGATTGACACTTAACCTAATATTTATATCCTGTAATATCCTTCTTCTCCAGAAAGACATCAAGTCCCCTTTTAAACTCCTCTATGGATTTTGCCATCACCACTTCCTCCGGTAGAGAGTTCCACAGTCTAACTGCTCTTACTGTAAAGAATCCCCTTCTATGTTGGTGGTGAAACCTACTTTCCTCCAATCGTAGCGGGTGTCCTCTTGTTACCGTCGTGGTCCTTGGTGTAAACAGATCGCGGGAGAGATCCATGTGTTGTCCCCTCATGTACTTATACATGGTTATTTGATCGCCTCTTAACCTTCTTTTTTCAAGAGTAAATAGTCCCAATTTGGATAGCCTCTCTGGGTATTCCAGTCCCGTCATTCCATGTATTAGTTGGTAATTAAGTAGCTGAGTAGCTACTTAAAGGGGTTGTCCCGCGGCAGCAAGTGGGTCTATACACTTCTGTATGGCCATATTAATGCACTTTGTAATGTGCATTGTGCATTAATTATGAGCCATACAGAAGTTATCAAAAGTTTTATACTTACCTGCTCCGTTGCTAGCGTCCTCGTCTCCATGGTGCCGACTAATTTTCGGCCTCCGATGGCCAAATTAGCCGCGCTTGCGCAGTCCGGGTCTTCTGCTGTCTTCAATGGGGCCGCTCGTGCAGAATGCCGGCTCCGTGTAGCTCCGCCCCGTCACGTGCCGATTCCAGCTAATCAGGAGGCTGGAATCGGCAATGGACCGCACAGAAGAGCTGCGGTCCACGGAGGGAGCAGACCCCGGCGGCCATCTTCAGCAGGTGAGTATGAAGACGCCGGACCGCCGGGATTCAGGTAAGCACTCTCCGGTTTGTTTTTTTAACCCCTGCATCGGGGTTGTCTCGCGCCGAACGGGGGGCGGGGGGGGGGGGGGGGGTTAAAAAAAAAAGAAACCCGTTTCGGCGCGGGACAACCCCTTTAATACTTTATGCAAAATGATCACTCAAAGCTGTCACTCAAACTGTCCTTTGAGCGATCATCTGCTGGTGTAAATGGGCCCTAAGTCTTGCTGCTTATGCCAGCTCTGCCCAGCTAAAGTGTACCCAAGTCACAATCCCACATTACAAAACAGACTACGTTTAGCAGTTCCTGCACATGCTATAATGGGTTTAGTTCTTTTGCAGACTATCAAAAGCATTTAGGTCACAATTTTTTTAACAGAAATGTTATATAGAAGATTTGAGCTAAGTATAACTAAATAAGGCGGGCAACATCAAGTAAGGGATTGAAAGAGATGGCAAACCAAGCAAATTTCATTAAGATTTAAACCAAATCTCGTCAATGTTTAATGCATTGCAACTTATAGATTTACTAGTTTTCCTTCAAAGGTTAGCGTTCCCCCAAAGATCAAAGTGTATATACTGGAATAAATTATAGAAATCTCTTCTGTGTGACTGAAATCTTGTATCAAAATCAGACACCTCCAAAGAATATTAAACTACTGTACAGCCGCTTCGCCCAATGCTATAAGAGATTCATGTCCTGACAGCTTTAAAATTTAATTAAAGCAGAATAAATTAATGTTTAGTGACATTCTCAGCAAGTTTTTTTGACTTTGGAATATTAATTAAAAAATAAAGAAAAAAACCCACTTATGTCTTGCAGACCAAACAGTTATGTTTTTTCTTCTTCATTCTTGCCATATTTTATAACATATGAATTGTTAAGATGTCTTATTTGAAATAAAACACACATCATTTCCCTGCAATCCATTAACAATCTAGTATTTGCATCCTGGAAAAGCCCCGGGGTAACCTTTTCCCCAGAATATGCAGTACCTGTATTTAACCAGCAGGGGTCCAAAACAATGAAAGTTTGGGGAACATCTGCTGGATGTCAGACAGAACTGTATAAAACACAAAGTAAAAAGTCACATAGGCGTGACGGGCATCAATCACATATTGATCCACGAGTATGCAACCAATTAAAGACAGCATGTGGTTTGCTGACTAAAGGGATTTTCCAGGAGTGAACTATTGATGACTGTTCTCAGAATAGCTCATTAATAGTTGATAGGCAGGGATCAACTGATCGGGATTCCCGCTGATAAAGCCAGCGCCCCCGCTCACTGTTGGTCAAGCGCAGTAGAGATTTAAAGCAAACACTAGGCGATGACACAGCCTATCCGCAATGTCAAATACAGATGGGCTGTACGGCTTCCATTGACTTCAATGGCAGCCGTCTGTGCCGAATCTGCACAAGGAGGGAACATGCTGCGATTTTATTTCCACTTGCGAAAATTCAAATGTTCTATCTTTGCAATGTGTGCGGAATACCACGGAATATCCGCACTGGTGATGGTGGTGTATCGACTCGTCGGGGTAAGACAAGTATCAAGCAGCTGGATGCTCTTCTTCTCAAGAGATAAGCTGCTGCCCTATTTCTGGCAGCTGCTTCTCTCCTTGCCATGTACAAAAACACGTACAGTTGACCAAGCTACGCGACGATGTGTATGAGGGTGTCAGGAGAGGTAGCCGTTGGCTGAACGAGCAGTTGGCCGACAGTCAGATAATGTGGGTGGGCAGCATAAGCATGTAATGCACAGTAAGGCTTTACGCACATAGCTATACATCAGATGAATACTTACAAACATGGGAGCAGATCCAGACACTGTAATGCAAGAAAACGTTTGCTATAAACACTTGTGACAAGAGAACATGCTGTATTTGGGTACATTCAGACGCTGCGGTTAAGCCAAGGAGTTGCTGGGACTTTCTGCAAAGATTACAACAAACAATAAAACCGCATGTAAGCATATAAGGCTGGACGCACATAGGCAGATTTGCATTGCGGAATCCGGAGCGGTCGTACACCTACGGATTCCGCAGCAAACACCGCCTATGGCATTTTAAAGAAAAACGTGTTTTCCTGCCCTCGAGTGGAAATCAATTGCATACTGCGATTCTGTGCGGCTTCCATTGAAGTTAATGGAAGCTGTCTGAGCCGTGGCCTTTCCACAATCATTGCGGAAACACTGCGGGATCCGCGTCATCGACTAGCTCAGTACAGATAATGCCGTGCCGTCGCATGAGCTTACGCTGGCACATCCGTACAGGTACGCAGGAGTCACCGGCCGGGCACAGAGTCTGATTCCGCTGTGGGATCCTGCATGCGGAATCTAACCCGGCTGTGTGCATTTGGCCTAAAGGTGAATTCACATTTGGCAGATTTGTTCGGGATATTTCTGTGCTCTTCATCTTAAATGGGGCTTGTGGAAATCTATTTGCTTGCTGCAGAAACAAACCCATTAAGATGACTGGAACTTAATTTCAGTCACAGAAACTTCTGCAACAAGTATGCAGTTGTGGGAATTTACCCCAAGGTTGGATTCACACTGCACATTTTTGCACATTGGGCGTTGAGCATCTGCGTGCGCAACTGCATTTTTTTGTATTTGTACTTTTTGCACGTGCAAAAGAGCACGCAACGATGCTCTTAGTTACTAAGATGGGCAATTCGTTTAATGAGTTCAAGATGCTAATGCCAGGAAAATAAAGAATGCTGGGGTTTTTTTGAGCAACGGAATTGCGCAGCTCAGATACGCACATGTGAACAAACCCATTGAAATTAATGGGTTCTATTTTCTGCGTATTGTGTGCACAAATATGCTTGTGTGAAATCAGCCTAAGAGTAGGTTTTCCCAATATAGAGCCAAAAAGAAAAAAAAATTAAACTGATAATTTTAGGCACCGGTTTTCTAATCAGTTTATCTGTACTGAGATAAAAAAAAAACACACACACACTTCGCCTGTCTTAGTTCTCCATAAGGATCCTTAAAAGCAAAAAGTTCTCCTTTAGACATCCTATAAAACATATTAGATGAGGTCTTTGCCCTGTCTTCAGTTCCGACATATACCGATCCAAGCATTAAGTTGTATGGAATGCCTATCATACACTTTTCCAAACCTGCAGAGCTGTCGACAGCACTACCTAGATTAGCGGCTACCTTCCGTTCTTTTCCCCAGAGCTGATCTTGCAGACATAAGGCAGATGGTGCTCCCTGGTGGCAGAATTAAAGAATTACTTTTTGACATCTGCAAGAAAATATATTTTTAAAAACTTTCCATGCCCGCAACCAGAAAATAAGAACTTAATGGACAGAAGCAGTAAAAAGTCAGTGTGTACCTAGAAGCTATTAATGCATACAGTGATATCCATCTATGAGCTTAACCATAGAGACTAAAGAGTTTTACAAACTAGTACAGTAGTAACCCAATTCATTTTATAGTAAACGATGAGCGGTCACAGTCATACAGCACTCCTGAGCAATTTCTTTTAAAGGTCTTAAGGCGGCACAAAGCATACATATATCATTTTACCCAATAATAAACCAATGTGAGAGGCAGTGTGGTCCATTTCAGATGGACATGACGCATCAGCTACTTCTCCAGGACCGCACTGGAAAGGATTTGTAGGCTGTAGGCCCCAACTGGCAGTGCAACTGGGTACATTTGGCACTTTCTGCTTTAACTAATTAAATACACATAAAAACTGCCAGTAATTCATGGCAACCATTTCTGATGACAGGCCTGTGTTAAGATCCTAGCATGGAGCTGCAACTGCCAACATAGCTGAAGATCTGTTCCTAATTAACAACTATGGTAACGGTCAAACACTGGAGTAATTAAAGTTTACTACATGCAGTAATATAGAGTAAAGCTTTTCTTACCATCACCACAAATTGCAATTACTGGTTTAGGATCCATATACATTCTAGATGTTCTAATTCATCGTAAAGTCCATTCCTATAAACAGTAAGCTTTACATCAGGGGCATCAAACTCACTTCCACCAAGGGCTACATCAGCTTTATGGTCGTCTTCAAAGGGCCGATTGTAATTGCGTAGTAAGGATTTACTCACATGAGCATTTCTAGGTGCGTTATAGACATTGAATAGAACCAGATTTCAATGGGTAATTCACATGTACATATTTTTTACATGACAGCGTGAAAAAAAAAATATGCAGAACCACATATTTTGGTGCATATTACGCATACTGCAGTAGGGCATTGACAATGAACCAGTCTGCGCTCTGTTTTGCGTATGCAAATACTAAAGTGTAGTTGTGCACTTAAAAATACACCAGCAGTGCTGAAAAGCACGGGCATAAGCGATTTTTGGTTGCAAAAACACAGTGTATTTGCACAACCGAAAAGTGCTTACGCCCATGTGAAGGAGCCTAATAGTAACCCCCACAGTAGTCCAAGTAGCTATAGCAACTCCTCCATTGGGCAGCCTATAACGTTGTGTCAAATGGGAGACCCCCAGAGAAAGGGGAATATGTTAGTTATCTTATAGCATGGGGAAAGGGGTTTTACTTTAAAAAAAAAAACAAAAAAAAACATACAACTCTGACAACCCCTTTAAGATTTAGTAGTGTGCTAGTAAGCAAAGTGTTGGAACCTTACAGTAAAATCAATCCTGATATATTGATTTTATACTGTATAGTGATGTTCACAATATGGAAAATGTGTCTAAATAAAGATTAATTAAAAAACAAAAATATTGCAATAGATCCCATTAAGAAATTCCTAAAAGAAATAATAATAATCATCTTTATTTGTATAGCGCCAACATATTCCGCAGCGCTTACATAGACAGGGGGATACAGAAAGACAAAAATACAAACATTACAGAACCACGGTTACATAGTAATCAGTTGATGGAAACAATAGGGGTGAGGGTCCTGCTCCAACGAGCTTACATACTACAAGTAATGGGGTGATACAGAAGGTAAAGGGCTGGAAATGTGCGCGGTATGGCCAGGTGGAGAGTGAGGGATGCTATACACATAGACAATGGTCAGACATCTAGCCGTGTGACGGCAGGATCAGTATGACTGCAGGAGCGGTTTATGATGGCTAGCAGGGCCTCAGATGGAGCAGTGGGGAGCTTGTATGAAGAGTCCTCAGGAAAACCAGCCTCCAGTTCTCTCTTGAACTGGTTCTCACAAAGTAAGGACCTGAACAATGTAAGTGATGACAAGCCGTGTAGAGCACCGCACAATACGTATGTGCTATAGAAATGAGTCAAATGAAATAACTACAAACCTCTGAGACTAGCTGCAAACAGGAACAGTGCGCTTTATTATTTCCATAAAGCATATAACATCTTACATACAGTTCCTTCAAGACTTCACAAAACATAAACAATCTGTAATACTGTTTTACAAGTGCAAATAAAGACTCACAAACCCAGTGTTAAAGTGGAGGAGCAGAGAATTGGGAGATCATTATAAAACACGGACATCTGCATGAACGCTACACGGCTGTGGATGACGGAGGTGCAAACATACGAACACACATCGCCCTCTGGCGATCCATGTAGGCTTTGTAACAACTGCAAGAAAGGAAAGACAAGGTATTGTCAGGATTGATCATTGTAACCGCTAAACGGAATTCAATGGGCATTTTTAAAAGCAATGGAGACGGACAACAGTACAAAACAGTACTGTGAACTCACCAAACGTGTTAGAACAATCCAAATCTATGGCAGCACTAAGAGGGGTGGACAGAAACTAGGGCCTCTGTTCATGAAATGTATGTGAACCCTTGGTTATGCAACAACTAGTTAGCTATGAGTGAGGTGTTGATGCTAGAGCGCCTTCCTAACAAGTCATTTAATGTCAGTCTCGGAATTGTAATCCAACAGTACTTATGAGCCGCCGTCGTCATCATGCAACATAGGGGACAGCAGGAGCAATGATAATTACTTGTTTATATGGCGATGGACCCCCTTGCCTACAGAAGCAGCACATATTGTGTTTCCACCACTGATTTGAGGCCTGTGTCAATTGCTGCAGATTACAGACATGATATACTGTGTATGCAAACAATATACGGGGTGGAGTCAAAAAGAATGATCCAGCGCCATATCTCAATATTGATGTCCCATATTGAAAAAAACAATAGCGTACTTTAAATAGAAAGGCATGGATGCGCTGCGCGATGGTATGGCACATGAGCCACTGGAACATTGATTTCAATTTTATGTTGTAGCTCCCTGTAAGCGATCTTCAGTCATAAGCTGATGATGTCAGCACCCCCTCCCGGTGGCATAGTAAGCAGCGTTAGAAACGCTGTAAAACTCTGTTAAACTTCTTTTTACAGCGTTTTTAACGCTCTCCATTCAATTCAGTGGACGGTGGAGGGTATCAAAAACGCACTGCAACGCTGTAAAATAGAACATACAGCATTCTATTTAGCGTCCATTAAAAATGCTGTGCTAAAACACTTGTCTGAGAGGCCCCATTGAAATGAGCGGAGGCTTAATGCGCCTGTGTGAGGGGGCCTTAAACTTTGCAATTGAGTTTTATTCTCTCTTTTAGGCCTTATTCACGACGGTATATATGCAGCTATTCAGCGGTGCCCAAAAATCGTGACCACCTGAAGCACTGGCTTCCAATGTATTCATTCAGATGAGCATTAAAATGAATAAATAAATCACGCCGGCAAAAATAGAAAATTGGCGCCCGTTTTCGGTCACCGATTTTATAAGCTGCGTCCAAAAGATAAGTCTTGCCCTACCTTTGGTAGAGAAACACTAGAAGCTCCCATAGACTCCTATGAGAGCTGAAAAGAAAATGAGGGGGAGGGAATTTATGTGCATCCAACGCTTGGAAAAGATGATAGCTGCCTCCATTTAGGCATTAGCAGTCATTCCAAGGATTTCTGCACATCGCGGGGTTTCCGCACTCTTGCATATTTTTCAGCCGATACACTGCAGCCGCCTGTGTGAACGGCAGAAAATATGCGGCTAAAGATCGGGACTTGATCGTGGCTATTCTTCATTCATGCGATTTTTCAGCGAGTACAGCTGAACATAAAAACACATGTGAAAAAGGCCTTACAGGGACCACAACACAAAATGGAAATCCACTGTGTAGCGCATCCATGCCTTCCTTTTCAAGCACGCCATTGTTATTTCAACATATGACACCAGTAGTGAGATACAGCGCTGGATCTGTCTTTTTGACTACACTCTGTATATAGATTCATTCTTCCTTGAAGTGTCCTGGTCGTCCATGTGATCTAATCAGCTGCTATTCCAAATTAATCTCAAACTACTCTGAATCTTCCTCTACTGCACTTCAAAGCAATGTTAAGCCTTAATGAGATTCAATCTTTGCATACAAATTCTGTATCTTATAAAAATTAAAAGTAATACCTTGACAACCTCTTCAGTTCACTGTTAATTTCTAGATTGAATGGTTCAAACTTCTGAGCCCTCAGAAGAAAGGTGCGTGCCTTCTCATACTCTCTCAACTCAAGACAAGCCTGAAAACAGGATGGGAAAAATCTGAGAACGCGCCTAAACTAAAACACTGATCATCAAGTAATTAAACATTCATTTTGAAAGGAAATTAAAGGAGAGTTGTGGAAAAAAAAAAAAACACGCACACACACACAAAACACAAGACATATTGCATCCTCAAGACACGCAGAACCATTATTGTTTTTGGAATGAAGTAAATTATTTACATATGTGACATATGACACCATAAAATAAGTGGAAAGAAGTAAATTGCGTAATTTATAAATTTTTAAAAATGCGATGGTTATTTCTCATTTGTCTCCCCTTCCTGCCCATTCCACTTAGGTCATTAGCCTTTATGTTCCCTTCTATACTAACTGAAACATATATTAACATTGCTAGCTAATGCTTTATTGACCTGCTGCACCGGGTGTCCTTGTCTTATTGACACATAGGAGCAAATTTATTAAAGGGGTTGTCCCGCGCCGAAAGGTTTTTTTTTTTTTCAACAGCCCCCCTGTTCGGCGCGAGACAAACCCGATGCAGGGACTTAAAAAAAACAAAAACGCACAGCGCTTACCTGAATCCCCGCGCTCCGGTGACTTCTTACTTACCGGTTGAAGATGGCCGCCGGGATCTTCTCCCTCGGTGGACCGCAGGGCTTCTGTGCGGTCCATTGCCGATTCCAGCCTCCTGATTGGCTGGAATCGGCACGTGACGGGGCGGAGCTACACGGAGCCGCTCTCCGGCACGAGCGGCCCCATTCAGAAAAGAAGACGACCGGACTGCGCAAGCGCGTCTAATCTGGCGATTAGACGCTGAAAATTAGACTGCACCATGGAGATGAGGACGCCAGCAACGGAACAGGTAAGTGAATAACTTCTGATAACTTCTGTATGGCTCATAATTAACCCATTCCCGCTGCAGGGCGTAAGTTTACGTCCTGGGAGCGGGGTACTTCCCGCAACAGGGCGTAAACTTACGTCCTGGAGATAGCGCGGGATCACATATGATCCAGCGCTATCCCGCAGCGGGAGACGGCTGTCAGTCACAGCCGGCGTCTCGCTGCAGCAGCGGGGGGACATCGGAGATGCGCCCGCCACTTTTAACCCCTTTCCTGCCGCGATCTAAGTAGATCGCGGCAGGGGAAGAGTTCACAGCGGGAGCGCGGCTCCCTCTGTGTCTCCGGCCGGAACTCGCGATGTCATCGCGAGAGCCCGGCCTGTCACCATGGCAACAGGACGCCAGACACTGGCGTCCTGTATTGCCTATGCCTGAGATCGCTGTATGAGCGATAAGGCATGGGAGAGCAGTAGCTCTGCCATGCCTTATGACAGCGATCATCAGGGCAGTGATTAAAGTCCCTCAGACGGACACAAACAGTGTAAAAAAAAGAAAGATTTAAAAAATGAATTAAAAAAAATGTAAAAAAAAAAAAAAGAGTAAAAAAAACATTTTTTATGCTTTTTCTCAGATTAGCATAAAAAAAAGGTAAAAAAAAAATAAAACCCCACATATTTGGTATTGTCGCGTCCGTAACGATGCGTACAATAAGTTGCACATGCTTTTGATTGTGCACCGAAAAAAAACGCTAAAAAAAAAGCTAAAAAACTGAGGCAAAATGCTCATTTTTAGCATTTTGCCTCACTAAAAACGCAATAAAAGTGATCAAAAAAGTCGTATGTACGCCAAAATGGTACCAATAAAATCTACAGCTCGTCTCGCAAAAAATAAGCCCTCATAGAGCTCTGTACATCAAAAAATAAAAAAGTTACATGACTTTGAATGCAGCAATTTAGAATAGAAAAAAGATTTCCAAAAAAAAAGGGTTTTTATTGCAGAAAAGTGGGAAAACCTAAAAAAAATGTTAGAATTTTGGTATCGTTGTAACCGTACCGGTCTGCAGAAAAAATGGAAAGTCTCATTTATGCTGCATGATTAACGGTGTAAAAAAAAAAAAAAAAAAATCTATGGCAGAATTGATGCGTTTTCTCTCTCTGCTATCATTAAAAAAAAAAAAAAATTTACAATATAGTCTATGTACCCAAAATTGGCATTGATAAAAACTTCAGTTCGCCACGCAAAAAACAAGCCATTATACGGCCGCGTCCATGGAAAAATAAAAAAGTTATGGCTTGAAAAATGGAGATGGAAAAATACCAAAAAAAAAAAATCGCTTGGCCCTCAACGCCAAAATAGGCCATGTCATGAAGGGGTTAATGCACAATGTACATTACAAAGTGCATTAATATGGCCATACAGAAGTGTATAACCCCACTTGCTTTCGCGGGACAACCCCTTTAAACTTTTTACCCCAGCTTCTGGTGTAAAAGAGTTGCAACTTTTTGCCCAAGCAGGCATTGACAACAAATTAGTAACGTTTCTTCTTTCTGTACCAGCTCTGCCACTTTTTTGAAGAGTGGCTCAGATCTGGAGTACATCTCTAGAAAGGTGCACGGCCTCTTAATCTATTCAGCATACCCTATGCAAGGGAAAATAGTACCAATTGAGGATTTAACTTTGCAAATAGTGTCGAGGGGCGGAGAGGAAGCGGAGAGGGGGCAGGAGCTCAGTGCACTGCTCCTGGATCTTCCAGCCTCCTCCCCCTGTACAGAGGGACACTGTATATACCCCGTGAATACCCCGCCGATATACGGTCATCTGAAAAAGACCTAAGGCTGCATTCCCACGAAGGTATATCGGCTCGGTTTTCACGCCGGGCTGATATACGTTGTCCTCTGCAGGGGGAGGGGGGGGGGGAGAGAGAAGGATGGAAGAGCCAGGAGCAGGAACAGAGCTCCGGCCCCCTCTGTACTATTTGCAATGGGGAGAGGCGGGACAGGGCAGGGCTAATTCTCACCACTTAGCCCCGCCCCATCCCACCTCCTTTCATTGCAAATAGTGCAGAGGGGCGGAGAGGAAGCGGAGAGGGGGCAGGAGCTCAGTGCACTGCTCCTGGATCTTCCAGCCTCCTCCCCCTGTACAGAGGGACACTGTATATACCCCGTGAATACCCCGCCGATATACGGTCATCTGAAAAAGACCTAAGGCTGCATTCCCACGAAGGTATATCGGCTCGGTTTTCACGCCGGGCTGATATACGTTGTCCTCTGCAGGGGGAGGGGGGGGGGAGAGAGAAGGATGGAAGAGCCAGGAGCAGGAACAGAGCTCCGGCCCCCTCTGTACTATTTGCAATGGGGAGAGGCGGGACAGGGCAGGGCTAATTCTCACCACTTAGCCCCGCCCCATCCCACCTCCTTTCATTGCAAATAGTGCAGAGGGGCGGAGAGGAGGCAGAGAGGGGGCAGGAGCTCAGTTCCTGCTCCTGGTTCTTCCATCCCTACCCCCCCTGCAGATGAGGACAACGTATATCGGCTCGGCGTGAAAACTGAGCCGATATACGTTCGTGGGTATGCAGCCTAAAGCTGTAGAATTAAAAAAAAAAAAAAAGAAAGATTGGTTTTGTGTCAGTTTTTTTTGCAGATGTGAAAAAAATGCATGGCATACAGAGAAAAAAGCTTGACACACGTACAGAATGTATCGGGGATACACGGAGCTGCACACATATAGCCAGTTTTCTTGTGGACGTAAGATGTATCTTTTTTTTTTTTTTTTGCACCTAGCCAGAGAAAAAAAAAATGCACCGCCAAATAAAAAGGCTATACCCCCTTTGCAATTTTTTTTTTATTTCAAACCTAGCATCTTTGCAAATAATTTTGCTATTTTATACAGCTTTTACCTGCACCTCCTATACAGAGCTATGTCTCCATGGTAACAGACTACAGAAACCACTGTTGTCTGATCCTGCAACAATACTCGCTTTCCTCTGTCCTTTAACTACCTACTGAATAAAGATCTTCTCTCTCCTCTCACCTGTGGATTGTTTCTTCTCAGTATTATCTAATCATGGCTCCACCCCCCACCCCCACCCCCACATTGATGTTAATTTATGCTGGTGATTATCAACGTGGATCTCAGGGCTTATTTAGACGGCCGTATATCGGCTGGCTTTTCACGCCCGGGCCGATATACGGTGTCCTTGTCTGCAGGGGGAGGAGGATGGAAGAGCCAGGAGCGATTTGCAATAGGAGGGGCAAGATGGGGGCAGAGCCAAGTACCGTCGCTTAGCTCCGCCCCCGTCCCACCCCTCCCATTGCAAATAGTGGCGAGGGGCGGGGAAGGGGCGGGAGCTCAGTTCCTGCTCCTGGCTCTTCCATCCTGCAGACAAGGACACCGTATATCGGCTCGACGTGAAAACCCAGCCGATATACGGTCGTTTAAATATGCCCTCACTCTGTGGTGGAGTGGATGAACTCCTCAGAAAATCCTCACCATGCTCTGTAGATTTTCCACAGCAGATTTTATTAAACGAGAGCCAACAAACAAATGTCAAGATATCCCCACAAATACATACCTGCCCACAGCGAAACAAAGCCTTTACATTTTTATTGTCTATTGCTAAAGCCTTCTCCCCCCAAATCAGAGTGCTAGAAGGACGCTCCAGCTTCAAATATGTAATTGCCATATTCAAGTTCACAAGCAGACGAGCGGCATTAAGCTGTGCATTCTCTTCTTCTGAAGTGGCTTGACGAGAGAGACATGAAGATGCCTGTTCGTAAAGGAAATATAAGGTGACGTCACTGCAGATCTTAACTAATAGTACGTATACAATACAGGCTGCACCACTCAATAAACCGAAATGAGGTGCACCTCCTTCTGCTCAAATAAGTTTAGGTTTCAACTGATCGACTGAACTGTCCCCCACACATGACAGGTGTCACATGATCGCATAGGATCGCAGTCATAGCAAAGTGTGCATTGTAGCCGGCATTACGCTGCTGACAGCGGGGCAGGGATCCGTAATTGGCTCCTCCCCCACGTGACAGGTGTCACATTGTCGTATAGGATCGCAGGCACATCAGCGCCGGCCGGCATAATGGTCTGTTCACAGCAGGGCATCTATCTGCACCGGGCTCCGTCCCAACGAGATGTCATGTTATTATACACGAATAGCTGTGTTTGCAGACTGTTTAAAAGTGGGGCATGGTACCGTAATTGGCTCCTCCCCTACACATGACGCGCGGTCACATGACCATGCGCCGACGTGATGACGTCATCGGCGTCTGTCATCCGATCTGCATGGTGGCAATCTTTGCAATCGGGCTTTTCATCATTTAGCTGCAATCGCCGCTAGCCCGCTTTTATCATCTAACTCAGAGATCTGTCTGAACATTGTTTTTTTTTTTTCTCTTTATGCCTCATGCCCTCCATAACAATGGGGGACTGGATCCTCCCAAGGGGGCGTATTTCTTAATTACCCCTGTGTAGACATTGGTTAATGGGAACACCCCCCCCAGGGGGGAGTGTACCATTCAGCCTCTTTAAATAGACAGTCACTCATAGACCACATTAGCCTCCAGTCTACCATCCAGACTGGAGGTGCTGCTGCATATCTCTGTCTCTCCTATCCTACCTTCTTGTTATTTTGCTCTACTGGTGCCAGCATAGGTTACCTGTCTTTTTGCTAGTAGACTAGCCGAGATTTTTTGGTCATATACCAACCTATTTAGGTTTTACTGTTGAACCACTATTTTATGGTTCAGCTGACCATTTACCTACACTACTAACTCCTTTAGGTGTATGGCTTTGGTGTTGCCTTCTCACCACTTAGGAAGGAGTGGGCAACGGGTGCACAGTCTAGAGGCCACTAGAAGGTTATTATCGGGCCATCTGCCTAGAACTGGCGCATACCTCTTGTCCTTAGACTACGGCAGCCCTATACTCAGATATTGCTACGGGTTATTTTACCCACTTTTGGGATGACAGTTTTTCCACTATAAGGTTCCTGATGAGTCAGTTCTTGACAGAAACGCGTTGAACCAAATAACATTTGTGAACCAATTAATCCGTGTTGTCCGGTTTATCTGGATAACAGGCATATGAGTCATCTACCTTACTTCTGGCATCATTCCAGAACTATAATTTTCATTGCCAAAACTATGAGTCATTGACCTTCATTTTGGTCACTAGTCCCTAATCACAGCCGGCTGGCACTAATCTATAGGTGCCACCAAATTTTTTCCGTGAGTCAATTCTCAAAGTAGGGTGCTCTCGTAGTATTTCTGGCCACTGGCTCTTTGTTGAGCTTATTTTTGTTTTGTATGTCTATTTGTGTATGTGATATCGTGTCAGCGAGGAACCTCGAGTTTTTAAATATTATGTATTAAAAGTTACATTTTAAGGAATACACACAGTGAATATTTCCAAAAGAATTTATTTCCTCCCGTATTCCTCTGCCTCTGTGATTCCTAGGTTTCAACTGACTCCTAAAGAACCTGGTGCCAAAATTTACAAAATGTACTTTTTAGATGTTGCCCATTAGGCAAAATGGCCCTCTGAGGTTCCCAGCAACTACAGTATTAAGACTTAACTTTTATTATTGTTTGCTATAATTAATGTGAAGGGCAAGTTAAAAACACAGCTCCTGCGTCCATCTCAAGTTGTCTGACTGACTGCTAGATAAATTTCATGGGCCATTACTGCAGAAGGGTCAATTTAGGGGGCACATAGCTGCTGTTTCGCCATTTTACAACTTCATCAAATGGTATGGGCTTTAGGAATGTCCTGCACCAAACAATACCCACTTATACATCCTCTTGTGACATCATGCAATGTCAGAACATGAACGCCTCATAATATGCGGATTGGCTTTGCAAACTATCAGTCGGATCCCACCATTCACAAGGGCCCAATTACAATTTAATCTGAGGCATACTCTCTATATCATTGCAAGGCGCCGGCTCAGTGTGATGTCATAGGTGGCACTAGAAACCTCTAGTGATGTGTAAACCTAGCATCACCTTTTGTCATCACTGCGAATTCTGCATCTAAACCTGCAAATTTCAATGCAGAAATGACTACCCATGAAGTGGGACTTACCCGTTTATATCTACCTTTAGCATCATAAAACCTGTCCCGTCTGAAGAGGTAGTTTCCAAACTGCCTTTCTGTAGCAGCAATTTTCAGAACTTTTTCAAGAAGAAATGTTGACTGTTGGTGCTACAATAAAAAGAGTTAACGGCTTATACCGCCTTTAATGAAGATTCAGATATAGTATAGAGAATAACTATAATGCTTACCAGAGATAGTTCACAAAATGCATCAGATTCAGCTGTATCCAGGTAGTCCAGCACCTCTATTTCAAAGAGAACAGTAGCAGCAGGCGGTATAAGTGGAGGACATCCCATTGTCCCATAAGCATAGTCTGGTGAGTATAGGAAGCGAGACAGTTCTCCACGCTGCATAGTCAGCACACTGACCTCCATACCTAAAAGGGTGATATCTGCAAGCAACAACAACAAAAAAAAGAGATAAACAAACATTACAACATAAACTAACACTGCAATAGCAACAGCTTTGCATTCCTGTTGCAACAAAGCAGTAAATCCTTCAGTTTGTTTTATTTTGTGATCTAAGAGTGGCAGAATTATACATCAGCTACACCATTTCCATTCCATAACTGATATAGTCTGTCCTTCGTAGATCATAATGTTAAAAATGCAAAAATGTTACATATCCTCGGATCAAACTCTCTAGCCCCCTGATTCTTGTTCACCGGATCGATTCTCCTGTGTCCAAGTCACATTTTGCAGTTCTGGTATGCACTGCTAGAAATCAAAATATCTTTGCAACCACTTTGCATATAATGACTACTTTCACTTTGTTTTTTTTCCCGAAGGCATATATGGTTTTCATTTGTTTGATTGGTTTCTTTAAGCAAACAAGTAACTAAAGGCCCATTTACACCAGCAGATGAACACAAAGACAGTTTGAGTGAGAGATCATTTTGCATAAAGTATTAAAGGGGTTGTCCCGCGCCGAAACGGGTTTTTTTTTTTTTCAATAGCCCCCCCGTTCGGCGCGAGACAAACCCGATGCAGGGGTTTAAAAAAAAAAAAACAAAAAAAAACGGATAGTACTTACCCGAATCCCCGCGCTCCGGTGACTTCTTACGTACCTTGCGAAGATGGCCGCCGGGATCTTCACCCTCGGTGGACCGCAGGTCTTCTGTGCGGTCCATTGCCGATTCCAGCCTCCTGATTGGCTGGAATCGGCACACGTGACGGGGCGGAGCTACGAGGAGCAGCTCTCTGGCACGAGCGGCCCCATTCAGAAGGGAGAAGACCGGACTGCGCAAGCGCGTCTAATCGGGCGATTAGACGCTGAAAATTAGACGGCACCATGGAGACGGGGACGCCAGCAACGGAGCAGGTAAGTGAATAACTTCTGTATGGCTCATAATTAATGCACGATGTACATTACAAAGTGCATTAATATGGCCATACAGAAGTGTATACCCCAACTTTGTTTCGCGGGACAACCCCTTTAAGTAGCTACTCAGCTACTTAAGTACCAATTAGGTGTGTAAATGAAGCCTTCCCTGAACTCAGTTAATAGCCCAAGGGCTATTATCTGCGCTCAGATCCTTTGTTCTCCACGGGAAAACAATGCTATCAGCACTCCCCATGGAGAACTGCTCATAAAAGTGAACAACGATTTTTAGGTTAGCTTGAATTTAACGATCAGCTAACAGTGCCCGAAAAGTGGATGATGGGCGCACATTTACACGCACCGATTATCGCTAAAACGATCGCCGATTAGCGATATTTTAGCAATCATTGGCAGGTGTAAGTAGGCCTTAATACATGGAGAAAAAAAAAAAAAAGACTGTTTTGGGTTATTTTTCCCACTAGTTTCCTAATCAATAGTGCAGAGTGCAGAATTCAGACTATAATCGCCCATGTAAAAGGTACCTTAAAACATACCACACTAATATATGCATCCGTTTGCCAAGGCATTTAATGGTGCATTTCTACTTTTTGAGTATGTTCACAAGGGGAGGAAATGCTGTGAAACGTCCACCTTGGAAATTCCATGGCAAATTTTGCAGCATTTCCACATAAAAAAAAACAGACAAACAAACAAAAAACCTTAAAATCCACACCATTGCTGCAGATTTTGACTAGGAACCGGTTGATTTTAGCAACTACAACACTGCCCCTAACCTCTCAATACATCACTCAGTCACCGTCTAGCGAGTGGCGAGCTGCTAGTCAAGTGATTTGGAAGTGGAATCATCTGACCAGCGACTTGATGCTTATCAGAGGCTGCCGGGGGAATTTTCCACAGCGTTTCCACCCCATGTGAAAGTACCCTTAAGCGTCATTTTTCCATAGGCTGGTAGATACCACCATGCTGTCTCTGCAATGGTCCGACATCGCAGAACTGAGGAAAAGCACCTCAATATTTAACACAGTAAACAGACATACATTCTGGTCTCACCTTCACCAAGCTTCATTAGACGAGGGTAACGTCGAAACCAATTTGTTTCAAATGGTCTATCAGAATGTTCCAAATATCCAGAAAATTTCACTGCAGAGGCAAGAAGAGTAAATCATGAACATCATGTCGCCTTACAAGTTACACCTTCTTATAGCATCAACAGCAAAAAAGTGAACTTTTGGTTACTAGATGATCCTGTACTTCAAGGAGTTCTCTGCTTTGGACTAACCCTACTTGTTAGACGTGTTGGACCCCCAGTGATGACAACCCCTCTGTAACAACATTTGCTGTATTTTTCACTCTATAAGGCGCACTTTTCTTCCTCCCCCAAAGTGGGGGGAAAAAGGGAGTGTGTCTTATAGAGCAAATATACCAAAATTCAAGGTCGCTGACGCGATCAAACAAACTCGCGATCATATACTAGTTTCTCACACCTCTGCATCGCCACCCTTTATGTACCTTTGATTGGTGGCGAGTGCCGGCAGGAACTGCTGCTGATCCCTTGCCTCCACAAATGGGCTTCTTCCTCTTCCCTTCCTCGGGCCATACACAAGCTGAAACACAGAGCTCCGGTGTTTCAAACCTTTGCTGCTCCATCGCCCGGTACTATCCCCTGCACTGTCCCTGGGGTGGTTCAAAATATTTTCCCCCTATTTTCCGCCTCTAAAACGTGGGTGCGTCTTATCATCCGCTGCGTCTTATAGAGCAAAAAATACGGTATATAGTACTTGTTCAACAGCGCCGAATGTATTCAGGCTCCCACATTTTTTTTAAATTCAGGAGCCAGATTACATCCAGCACTGCTGAGCAAGTACTATACAGAGAAAAAAAAAACAAAAACAGGAAGTATACATCTAAGTCAGTTTTCAACAGGTTAAAAGGGATTGTCCAGTATAGAAAGCCCATTTTCCTATACACTATTAGGGCTTATTTACACAAGCGTATATCGGCCGGCGTTTTCACGGCCAGCTGATATACGCTTCCATTTGAGCAGTCCCCCCCACGGTCTATTTGCCTCTCCTCCCCTCCGAACAGTTTGCAATGAGAGTGGGCAGGACAGAGCAAAGCTTAGCCCCGCCCCCCTCCCATTGCAAATGCTGGAGTTGAGGAGGAAGGCAGAGAGACGGTGAGGGGGAGGGAAGGTGGGGGGACTGCTCAGATGGAAGCGTATATCGGCGGGCCGTGAAAACACCGGCCGATATACGCTTGTGTAAATAAGCCCTTAGGGACACTGGAGTTCTAGGGGAATTCTGAAGACTGGCAAACTTTCCCTAATGCTTTGACTGATTGCAATCATTAAACTGAATGCTGTTCCTTTTTCTTTGCTGACCTGCACCACCGCTGCATTCCAGCCACTGGGGAAGGGGGTGGGTGCAAAAACTGCATCTCCTACAATGCCCCATTGCCAGTTACTGATGAGTGCGCATTCACAACTGTACATTACAGACACTGAGAATGCCTGATCAGTTAAACAGCACAGCAAACAGGTCCTAACCATTGGATACCAATGGAGAACTAAGCGGGGGACCGCAGGTGAAGTAATATCTTGTTATCGCCTTATGAAGCATATAACCTTTATGTTGAATTGCCAGAATACCCCGTTAATAGGTTATATGTTCAGCATCCAAATCTCTTGGACAAAGTGGAGAGCAGCCATACCAAGAGTACACAGATATCCTATTGATTTGAATGGTACTTTTGCAAAGCTTCATTTTCCCCGTGGTGATGCTGTAGAGAAATTAAACACTTAAAGGGGTCATCTGGGCTTGCTTTGACTATCCATTGCCCCTGGACAGGAAGTGCAGCAGCAGTGTGGCTTTCCTATTGATTTCAATGGGAGTGAAGCCGGCAATGACACATCCTCCTTTGTGCACCGCTGCACTGGACAGTGGGTTGGGTTATCAGCTGATGGATGGGGGTCCTGAGTGTTAGACCCCAGTCCATCAACTACTGATGGCCTATATAGACTATACGAGCCTAGACACCCCCGTTAATGGCATGCTTTCCCACAGTTTGCAGCTCATCGCTGGGGATCCAGCAGGGACAGTTTTATGGTTTTTCTCTAAAGACTAATTTTTTTAGTTTTTTTTTTTTATTCTGTTGAACACCTCAATAGTTTGTATGTACTTACAAATTAATGTAGCATCAGAAGGAACCTTCTCTCCACTTCCAGCTCGGATCATCTCTTTCAAGACTCCTCTGTCTCCTGATATATCCTGCATGTTCTGTGCCAGCTTCTCAAATACAGACTAGAAGGATAACACACAAAGTAATGCAGAGCTGAGAAGTTTGGGGTGGAATTACCATATATGACTATTTGAAGTTTCCTAAGGCTGTTCATTGAGTTGCAGGTTACAGACTTAGGCCTCGGTCACACGGGCGGTTTTTCCCGCGATTTGCGGATCCCATAACGGATGTGCATCCGCAAATCGCGTGACCGGGGCAGACGATTCGCTGAAAAAGCTGCACCTAGCAGCGTTTTCAGTGAAACCGCCCCGCACTGCCCGCTATCCTCTGCCACAGCTGTGGCAGAGGAGAACAATGTTCGCCCATTGAATTCAATGGAGCCGGCATTAAAGCCGGCTCCATTGAAAGTAATGGGCTGCCGGCGAGCGCGGCATGAATTTTCGGGAAGGGCTTAAAAATATAAGCCCTTTCCTGAAAACCATCCTAAAATGTGTAAAAAAATTATACTCACCTTTTCCCTGCAGACGGAGTTCAGCCGCGTCCGGCTGGCAGTTCTCCTGAACTGCTCTGTGTAGTATTCAGCAGCCGGGGATTTAAAATCCCCGCCTGCTGAATACTACACAGAGCAGTTCAGGAGAACTGCCGGACAGACGCGGCTGAACTCCGGCTGCAGGGAAAAGGTGAGTATAATTTTTTTATTTTTTTTTTTACACATTTTCAGGATGTTTTTCAGGGAAGGGCTTATATTTTAAGCCCTTCCCCGAAAATTCATCCAGCGCTTGCCGGCAGCCCATTGCTTTCAATGGAGCCGGCTGTATTACCGGCTCCATTGAATTCAATGGGCGAACATCGTTCTTCTCTGCCACAGCTGTAACAGCTGTGGCAGAGGAGAACGATCTTTAAGTATATGTTCTCAATGGGGTCGGCGCTGCTGCCGCCGGCGCCATTGAGCGCATATATAGAACACAGCGAAGCGCAGATAGGCGAGTTCTGCGAATCGTTGTGTCCTATAATTGATCGCACATCCGCATAAAAAGCGGACATGTGACCAATCCCATTAGGATGCATTTGGTCTATAGATCTGCAGATCGCAAGCGCATCTGCAGATCGGACCAAAAAACGGTCGTGTGACTGAGGCCTTATACTGTAACCTTCTGCAACACATATCCACAACAAATACGTCATGCGTGAAATCGCCCCAAGACCAGTGACACACTACCCGATTTTGGTTTCCGTTTTGGATCCGTAATACAGAAGTGCAGCCCAGCCTGACTGTGGGTCTCCTGACCCGAACTCTGAGAATCGCACATTCTTAGCATGCTCGGATCTTGGGTCAGGAGACCAGCAGACAGGCCAGGACGCACTTAATACGGACGCAAAATGGAGGCGAAAACACGGCAGCGTGTCAACGGCCTAAAGGCTATACTATATGTCAAAAATTCTCAACTGACCTTCTGCAGCAGATCCACACCGGACTTAAAGGAGTGAAGTTTTATTGATGGGCATTCTGCTACAAAGTCTATGATAGTTTTACACCCCACTGTGTTCAATGGAAATCTACGTTACAGGAAAAGAAAATTTGACTTTCTTGCGTCAAGCAGTCGCACATGCAATTGCTCCACTGAATGTAGCTAAATTTGTATGCAGATCCACAAGTAATAGCATGGCAGAGGTCTGGGCATCAGCCTCAGATTTCTGCCAGGGATTATTATGCAGATGCACATGGGTGGGTCAGTGAGATGAACCTCCACAGCAAAAATCACACTATTTGATGTGGTTTTTGCTGAGGATTTCCCACTGATGTGGCCACACACCCTTAGGTCTTTCTCACACGGCAGGCTTCCAGACAGTAAGGCCCGGGCTCACATGCACAAAATGTAAGTGCGTATCATGCGCACAATGTATGTGCGCATAATACACAGTGAATGTAGTCAATGAAAGTACAATGATCGATTCACACTTGCATATATTCATTGCGCACGTTAAAAAGGGTACTATATTACGCACGATAGATTGTTCTCTATGGGTGCATTTAAAAAAATTGCATTGCCTATGTGCAGTATTTTATACTCATGTTGCTAAGAAACAAAACAAGGAAAAAAGAAAGACGGAACCAGGAAGCCGGTGCATGATGGCATACGTGATCACAAACACAGCTATATGCAGCTCACATGATGGTAAAACGCTGCGTTTTACCATACGGTCGTGTGAACCTAATTTGCATCAGTATTTCTAAGCCAAAATCAGGATTGAGCCAAAAAACACAGAGGAGGAGAAATCTATACATTATATGCCTTCGCTCCAAACTGCATTCCTGGTTTTGCCTTGGGCCTCATGTCCACGGAAGGATTTGATTTGCGGAATCCATGCAGAAGATCCTCTACAAAGAAAGCACACCAATGCTGGCTGTGTATCCCCAGCCAAGATACTGAGGAAGGGGCGCGAAACGCGTCTATATGCCGGATTACATTTTCAATAAAAACAGAGGAGTTGAACTCAAAAAACACATCTCGTGCCTCGATGACTTTAATGGGATTGCGCCTACTACCACATTTTTTCCCACATTTGTACTTGGAAGGTCTGTCATTTCGTGGACCGGCTGCACCCTCTCGGCCTTAGGCCGGTTTCATACAGCCGAGAAAATCTTGCGAGGTTTGCGCATTGTGAGACGCACAAATTTTGCACGAATGTCAACACCATTCTTTTGAATGGAGCCATATACATGAATGATGTGCGAGTACGATGCGAAGTTTCCCGTGAAATGAATTGCGCGTGAAGCTCACGCGAGAGGATCAGAACTTCACAGATGCAAAGCGAGGCATTTTTACCTGAAAAACACCTCGCATCCACAGCTAAATCGCACGTTCACGGCCCGATATTGCGCTCGCCCTTGTTTAGGTAGCCTTACAAACAGTCATACAAAATACTGAGCGGAAAGTGTGAAAGTGACTCAAAGGGGATTTTCCAGGGAAATACTATCATAAGGATAGGTCATCAATAGTTGATTGGCTGGGGTCTGTTGCTTCGGATCCCGATCGATCCTCAATTACACAGAGGTCTGAGCAGAAGCCACGTAGTGGCCAGCACTTGTAACTGCAGGCACGGCTCACATTGATTTCAATAATAGCCACACTTGCAGTTACAAGCAGCGGCCCCTTCAGAGATCGGAGTAATTGCGGCACTATCAGCAGGCACAAAAATCAGCTGATCGGTCGCGACCAACTATTGATGACCTAGTCACGACTGACGTTTTCTTGGCAGACTGCTTTCTGCAGGGTTTGCCTTCTCCAGTCATCTTTACCCCCCAGCAAGCTGGATAGTCATTTTACCGACCTCGGAAGGATGGGAGGCTGAGTCAACCTTGTGCTCAGTTCCTGCTCCTGGCTCTCCCCCCCCCCCTCCCCTCCGCAGACAAGGACACCATATCGGCTCGGCGTGAAAACGCAGCCGATATACGGTCGTCTAAATAAGCCATAATTTAGCATCTCGTTAAGGTCAATAGGAATCCGCCAAATTTGAAAGTCGCGTTGAAGAAAAAAAGTACTCGACCTCAAAGAAGAGCCTGTTTTCAGCTTCTGCCCCTACATTTAAGCGATCACTGATCAAAACTACCGACAGGTCACTATAATACGTCAAAAAGTTTTAGAGATACCTTTATAACCCCTTAACGTCATGGAGGTTCGAGGTTTGTATGGAGGAAGATTGGGAGGAAATCCCATACCATCCCATGCCAATTGTTTCTTACAGCTGACGCCTACAACAGATGCGATCAGCACTCCCGCTGAATGTGGGCGTTAACCCTTTAAATGCCATCATGCATTCTGTCAGCAGCAATTAAATGTTCTGATGGGCCCCCGTATAATTAGAACGCAGAGTGCCATTCAGTTGCCATGGCAGGTGGGGGCTTTCAGATAGATTGCCTGTCAGATCGCAGTATAATGTAATACTATGGTGTTACATTATACTGCAGGAGCGATCAAACCATCACAGTTCATATCTCCTATAAGGACTTAAAAAAATGTAATAAAAAAATACAAGAGTCAGTTTTAGGGCGGCTTCAGATGACTGTATATCGGCTGGGTTTTCACGACCGACCGATATACGGTGTCCCTCTCTGCAGGGGGAGGAGGCTGGAAGAGCCGGGAGCAGTGCACTGAGCTCCCGCCCCCTCTCCCCCCTAATTTCAATCCATCACCCAGCCCGGGCTCTCCGCTCTGCTAACGAAACCAGACAGAGTGCCCCTTTAATTCGAACTTCTCATTCCCGCCTCCAAGGCTTCTCCAGAGCAGCACCAGTCCTCTGGAATGCACTGCCAAAGACCCGAGCAATCCAGGACTCGCAGAACTTCAGGTGTGCTCTAAAAACGCACCTCTTCAGGGAGGCATACCGCTTTCCCTAAACTAACCCCTCTGTACTCCGCCTGATAACAAGCTCCCTGACCTACTGACTGCAATCCCTGCTAGCCATCATAAACCGCTCCTGCAGTCATACCGATTCTGCCAACACACGGCCAAATGTCTGACTATTGTCTATGTGTATATCACCCCTCACTTTCCACCTCGCCATACCGTGCACATCTCCAGCACTTTAACCTTCTGTATCCCCCCATTACTTGTAGCATGTAAGCTCGTTGGAGCAGGACCCTCACCCCTATTGTTTCCATCAGCTGATTACTATGTAACCGTGGTTCTGTAATGTTTGTATTTTGTTTTTCTGTATTCCCCCTGTCTATGTAAGCGCTGCGGAATATGTTGGCGCTATATACAAAGATTATTATTATTATTTACCGCGCACAGTGAACATTGTCATGTCATTTTTTCTGCACTGTGTATACCCTAGAAACAACACCCCCCCCCCCCCAAGAAATGTTTAAACAGCTTTCAGTACATCTGATAGTACCATTGAAAAATATGACTCATCCTGCAAAAACAAGCCCTCAGACAGTTATGTTGATGGAGAAATAAAAGTTATGATTTTAAGAGGGGGAGGGGAAAAAAAAAAAAAAGACAAAACACACTGCAACCTTAAGGAGTGAAGACAAAGGGAAAAAAACCACACAGAACCCCCTGGGGTTTGTCCCTCACTACAAAATCCCTTATTATAACAAAAAATAAAATATACAGTTAATATTGCCAATCCATTCGATAAATCTAATGCAGTATGAATACCGTCAAACACAACTGGAAAACAATGGACTTGTTCTTTTTATGCATCCTACTTAAAAAAAGGTAAATAAAGTGAGGAAAAAAAACAACATACTACACTAATGGTATACCACATTTCCTGAAAAATGCAAGACCCCATACAGCTTCATCAGTGAAACAGAAGACGACGCGCTGTGACATCCGTCCTACGTGGCTCTGATCGGTTGCTGGACACCGCAGTTTGCAGCAGCCCCATGAAATGCATGCAGCAATAATGCGCACATGAAGGATGCTCCATTCATTCCAGGACGCTTGTATGGAGTGGGGGGGAGGGGGGGTCCCAGTTCAGAGACCCCCCTACTGATCAACAGGACAGGAGATAACTATTTTTGATGGGTCAACCCTTTAAGTGTTTGCTGCTGCTCAGTGTATAAAACCTAGTGCAAGACATTTACCATAGCAACACGCTTACAGGAACCAATTACATTCAACCAGTTGCTATGGGCAACGACACCACAGTAACCAGGACCAGTAGTGACGTCATGTACACGGAGACTGCAGAGGATGACTATGAGAAGCTACTAGAGCCGACACCCATGCGCTCTGCTCTCACCAAACCATGGCTGACTCGGGGCCGCGGAGCACAAGAATGATTGTGGACTCCATTGCGATCATGTTCTTCGCCCTCCATAATAGCGCTTCCCGCCACCACGTGACCTGGCCCCTGGGTCAGCGATCCGGCGTCCTCTACTGACGTGTGGATAGGATGAGCCAATCAGCAGTCAGCTCCTGCCGCAGCAGCAGCTGCTCATCCAATCAGCACGGTCCTCTCCCTTCCCGCCTAATCTGAGGACACTAGTGTATCTGTGGTACATGAAGGGCTTCTATTTCCCATTAGCTGGTTTTCGGTTTAGTTAAAGTAATTAGATACATTTTAGCACTTGAATGACTGAAAATAACTGTTATATATATTTTATAGTTCCTAACACAACATGCGCAGCGGCTGGTATAATCACCGTCTGCCAGGTGTCCATGGCGATAAATTGCGCCGATGCGGTTGTGTAATGCTCCTTTTACACAGGCTGAGTTTTTGGTCTGTTTTTTACATGGGCTGAGAAGCGGTTAATGGGGGCGATCGATCGCTGATCAGTGAGCATCTAAAAGTAAAACAATTTGTAGCCCATAGCAACCAATTACAGCTCAGTTTACCAGTGCAGGTTAACCCCTTATGGCTCCTGCCCACGGACGATTGTGCATTGCGTTACTCGCGGCGATAATCCGTCTGCGAGTAACGCAGTGCACGCTTTCCATAGCGTTGCTATGCTTTCCATAGCGTTGCTATGGGGGCCGCGCTTTCCATAGCGTTGCTATGGAAAGCGTGGCCTCCTGTCCACGAGTGGAGAATCATAGCGATTCTCCACTCGCGGGACTCAGATCGCGGCATGCTGCGATTCTCTGAGGTGAGCCTATCTGTTAGATAGACTCACCGCTGAGACCTGTCAGCTTATCCCCCGTGCATATTCCGCCTCGCCGTGAACAGGGGGCCTTAGTGACAATGTTTTTTTTCATGTTTTCCTCCCCCCTTTTAAAAAATCGTAACTCCCTTATTTATCCATCGGCGTCGCTGTATGAGGGCTTGTTTTCTGCGAGTTGTATTTTTTAATGGCGCTATTTTAATGTACCACAAAATATACTGGAAAACGTTTGAAAAATTCTAAGTGAAGAGAAATGGAAAAAAAAATGAAATTCCGCCATCTTTCGGTGCGTCTTGTTTCTACGGCGCACAAGCTGCAACAAAAATGACATGATAACTTTATTCTATGGGTCAGCATGATTACCACGATACTAAACTTATATAGTTTTTTTTTTGCTGTACTACTTGTATTTTTTTTCAAAGATATTTATTTTTTTATTATTTTCTGCTGCCATCTTCTGCGCGCAATAACTTTTATTTTTCCGTCGACATAGTTGTGCGAAAGCTCCTGTAGTTTGCGTTGGTACAGTTTTTGAATATATACGACTTTTTGATTGTTTTTTGTTGCATTTTTTCTTGGAGACAGAGTGACCAAAAAAAGCGTATTTCTGGCGTTATTTTATTTCCTGACAGCGTTCACCGTGCGGGGTAAATAATGCATTACTTGGATAAATCAAACTTACGGACACAACGATACCAATCACGTATTTTTGTTTTATTATTTAGATTCTTATATTATAAGTATGGCAAAAGGTGGTGGGGGGGGGGTTTAAACTTTTATTCCTGTTTTTTAATAATTAGTAAAACTTTATTGATCTTTTTTTTTCTTCCTTTTTTGTTAGTCCCCAGAGGGGAGAACAACTTACAATACTTTGATGGCTCCTGCAGTATGATGTACTGCCATAGCATTACATCATACTGCGATCAGCCAGGCAGTCTATCATGCCACCCCCCAGCTGCTATGACACCCGCACAGCTCCCTGCGATCTCATCACAGGGGGCCGTACGGATGTTTGGGGGATTTAAATGCCGCTATCAGAATTGACAGCGGCATTTAAAGGGTTAAGGCCTCATGTCCACTAAAAAAATAGAATTAGCAAATCCGCGTGTTTTTCCGCGGGTGAGATCCACAGTCAATTTTGCCCATACAGAATCATTGGCCATCTGCGGTCAATTACATTTAATTTAACATCCGCGGATGTGATTTACTGTGGATCACACGCGGATGGGCTCCATTCAACTCATTGCTTATGATCTCCCGCAAGCAATAAATAATCAAATTAATGGTGACCCGCAGTGCATCCGCTGCGGAATTCCGCAGCAGAAATATAAGCGGATTGTATTTTTCTCGTGGACAGGAGGCATAACAGCTCTGATCAGCCGTACAGCTTATCGGAGCTCTTGCCGCCGGGTGTCAGCTGAAAGAAACAGCCGGTGCCCGCAATGTATGGAGGGAGAGCGCCGCGCGATCTTCCTTCATACACGTTCTGCAGCTGCAAGACATAACAACACAATAGGCTGGTCACTAAGGGGTTAAAAATGAAACCCGAGCTCTGACTGGATGCTATGGACCATTCCGTTCTATTGTTACACAGTTTTGAGAAATGAGGACAATTATATACGATTTTACAGTTTATTATAGGAGCGTTCTTTAACCCTTTACTACTATAGCCAGTTTGTGTCTTAATAACCAATTAATTTTTCAGTTTTTTTTTTGTTTATTGTAAATTACTAGAGCCATACATTTTTAACCCCTTAATGACATGGCCTATTTTGGCGTTGAGGACCAAGCGATTTTTGGTATTTTTCCATCTCCATTTTTCAAAATCCATAACTTTTTTATTTTTCCGCCAACGCGGCCGTATATGTGCTTGTTTTTTGCGTGGTGAACTGTAGATTTTTTTGGTACCATTTTTGGGTACATGGACTGCATTGTAAAACTTTTTTTATTTTTTTATGATCTTGGAAGAGAAAACGCATCAATTCTGCCATAGATTTTTTATTTTTTTTTAAAAAGCGTTAATTATGCAGCATAAATGATAGAACAAATTTTTTTCTGCCTGTCGGTACGGTTACAACAGTACCAAAATTTATTTTTTTTTAGGTTTTTTCACTTTTCCACAATAAAACCCCTTTTTTGGGAAATTATAATTTTTTTCTGAACTCACTGCATTCAAAGTGCTATAACTTTTTTATTTTTCCATGGATGGAGCTCTGTGAGGGCTTATTTTTTGCGAGACAAGCTGTATTTTTTATTGGTACCATTTTGGGGTACATCCGTTTTTTTTATCACTTTTAGTGCGCTTTATGGGAGGCAAAATGCTAAAAATTAGCATTTTGCCTCAGTTTTTTAGCATTTTTTTAAACGCTTTTTGCCGTGCAGAATAAAAAGTGTGTTCAATGTATTGTACACGTCATTACGGACGCGTTGATACTATATATGTGGGGTTTTTAATTAAAAAATAATAATTTTATGCTAATATGAGAAAAAGCATAAAATAAGGGTTTTTTGACATTTTTTTTACATTTTTATTTTTTGAACTTTATTTTTCTCTTTTTTTTTACAACACTTGTGTCCCTCTGAGGGACTTTTACTGTAGCACTTCAGATCGCTGCGATAAGGCATGGCAGGGCTTCTTCTCTGCCATGCCTTATCGCTTACTATAGCGATCATAGGCTATGGCAGTACAGGACGCCGATAACATTGCGAGAGCCGGGCTGGAGACACAGAGGGAGCGCGTTCCCTCTGTGAACCCTTTCCCTGCCGCGATCTACTTAGATCGCGGCAGGGAAGGGGTTAACAGCGAGGGGGGGTGCATCTCCGATCATCATATGTGATCCCGTGCTATTTCCAGGACGTAAGTTTACGCTCTGTTGCAGGAAGTACCCGCCTCCCAGGACGTAAACTTACGCCCTGGAGCGGGAATGGGTTAATTTTTCCAGCAACATAGCCGAATAGGAACTTGTTTTTTCCAAGACAAGTTCTGTTTTTTATGGCATCATTTTGGGTTACATACAATGTATAACTTTTAGTAATTTTTCTAAGAGGTTTGGAGGGGGGAAAAAATCTGCCATTGTTCTTTGGATTTCATTTTTACAGCATTTAATATGCAGAATAAATAATATAACATTATTCTCTGTGTCAGAGCTATTTCAGACAATCGTATATCGGCCGCGTATTCACGCCGGCCGATATACGGCGTCCCTCTCTACAGGAGGAGGAGGCTGGAAGAGCCGGGAGCAGTACTCTAAGCTTCCGCCCTGTCTCCACCAACTCTCAACCCCCTCTCTGCCCCTCTGCACTATTTGCAATTAGGGGAGGTGGGACGGGCAGTGCTAATTCCCGAAACTTAGCCCCGCCCCCGTCCCACCTGCTCTCATTACAAATAGTGCACGGGGGGTGGAGCTCAGAGCACTGCTCCCGGCTCTTCCAGCCTTCTCCCCCTGCAGAGAGAGACGCCGTATATCGTCCGGCGTGAATACCCGACCGATATACAGTCGTCTGAATAAGCCCTCAGTGTGATTCAGATGATACCAAGTCTAGACTGTATTTTTATTTGCTATTTTCATACACTAAAAACATTTCTTTTTTAAAGTTTTGCTTTTGTATCGCTACATTCCAAGAGCCAATACATCTTTTTTTTCGATCACCTGAGCTCTATGAGGGCTTCTTTTTTGCAGGATAAGATCCAGTCTTCATTGATCCAATGTTTGAGAATATATAACATTTTGATCACTGCAAGATTAACCAAATCTGTAATTGTGGTATGATTTATTTATTGTTTCCACATACTAACTGGAAAAGGTGGAGTTTTGACTTTTTTTTAAAGTTTTAGTTTTTCTTACAATTTTTTTATGCTTTTAATTTTTAGTTCCACTAGGGAACTTGAATGTCACTACGTCTGACCTTTTTTTATAATAAACTCCATTACTCCATTATTGCAGTGTATTATACCCTAAAGTGAGGCTCTGCTGGAGGCTGAGCCTCAGGCCACCATAAGCCGCAGACTAAGATGCCATCTTCAAGCCTGAGTGCCATAGCAATGCATCTGAACCCTGCAATCACATTGTGGGATTTCAATTGGTGACAGAGGGAGCCCCCTCCCTGTGTCAGCCTTTTACATATGGTCGCATTGACCACTGCATGTAAAGGGTAAAACAGGATCGACAGTTTCTCCAGTCCCTGCCGTTAGAGCTAATGCCCACCTATCATTACCCAGCTGAGCCCCCACTTCCCCTGGCATCGGAGACTCGTGCCAGGCTTCTGATACAGCACCATAAAAAGCATATGCATCAGAATAAAGCCTCTCAGCGACTGCCGTAAGAAAGCGCACAGGTGGTCGTTAGGGGTTAAAGGAGAAGCTATAGCATAAAATCATTTTCGTGACTTACAGGAGGAGCCCCAATGCTTCTGGCGCCATATAGAAGGACTTTCCCCCATGTGATCAAGAAAGCGATCAGGGACTAGTGTGGGCAAGCAGAGATGCTGTGGGCCTCAATAGCCTGAAGGAGAACAGCCAGGACTTTTGAGTGAAGCCGAGGAGTGACTGTAGTGCTGGTCATAGAGAAGCAGCAGGAGCTGCTTTGAGGAGGCTGGGATCCCCCCAGCTGAGGACTAATGAGCAGTGGTTACAGAGGTGCCATCCAAGGTACAACCGTCTGCCAGAGAGGGGTTCAGCGTTGAATCCCCAAAACCAGGTGGACATCAAGACAACCACCAGGAACTCTTGAAATTGTGGCTGAGGAATGCTCCTGACTCTGGAGTAGTCAGAGCCAGTGGAAGGCAGTACTCCTATGCGACATATGTGAAGCCGGCCTCAGTATAAGCTGATTGGTGTGCACATCATTCAGGATTTTTTAGTTAGGCCCCCTGTCCATGGCGGTTGCGGGAGCCGCCGCCCGAAAGCAGGAGTCGGCAGATGGATCTCCGCTGTCAGCCTATCTGAAACTGAATATCTGCAACAGTTACATAAGAATTCTATGGTGGCCAAATGGTGCGGATTTAGATGCGTTTTCACTTGCGGACCAGCATCAGAATTCATCCCTATTTCACAGGAGGAATTCCACTTTGAGATTCCACAGCATAAATAGACATGCTGCAGCAGCAGAATCCACACGTTTTACAAAAATGCTGCAGATTCATCATAATAAATATCCGCACAATGTGAAGGGGATTTCTTTTAATTCCCTCCACATGGCTTGTACTATAAATGCTACAGAATTTCCACAGCGATTCTGCTAGCAGAAATTTTGCAGCGGATCCTACATGTGTAAAGGCAGCCTTACAGTTTTGGAAAACACCTTTGAATGGATCTGAACTGTAATACTAGGCAGAACCCATGAACATGCATGGACTCCTTGTGTGGTCAGATGGCTTGATAAAGGCCAATGTGTGGCCGAAACGTTGCCTGAATTGGCTACATGGATCAATAAAGCTTTTTTTATGTTGAATAATTAGTTGCACCCTTATATGCTGCCGCATTTACATACTTTGGATGATGTTGAGGTTGCAAGTTTACAACCTTTTGTGGCTATTGCATTTTTTGTACTAAAGAGGTTCCTCCCAACGGGGAGTTTTTTTTGCCAAGTAGTGAGTGCTGCGGGTTCCTATTTTTTAACAAGCATGTTCTACCTTGTCACGTATTCTGTGTGCATACACACCAAGATAGTGCATGGCGATTAGCGTCACTCTCCAAGTATGCCAAGTTATAGCGTACCTTCTGCATACTGCCTCACAGGCGGCATGCAGAGCATTACACTTGTGTGAAGTCACCCTTAGAAAGTAGCTATGCCAGCCACAAAGGGTCTGATTTAATTACCATATATACTCGAGTATAAGCTGACCTAAGTATAAGCCGAGACACCAAATTTTACCCCCCAAAAATAGGAAAACTTATTGACTCGAGTATAAGCCTAGGGTGGGTTTATACTTGAGTGAGGTCCATACACCATTGCCTTCAATGGGCTGCATGCAGGGATTTTTTGGGGAAGAGCTTTAAATATAAGCCCTTCCCTGAAAATCATCCTTAACGTGTAGAAAATAAATACCTCTCCGCCGCTGTTAGGGCTCAGGCGCGTCCAGACGCTTGGTCCTCCGGCAGTGCAGTGAGGTTCTTTCAGCAGGCGGGGATTTAAAATCCCCGCCTGCTGAAAGGGCTGTATCTGATTGGCTGAGTGTTCAGCCATTTATTGAATGACAGCTGAGCACTGCCTGTGATTGGTCACAGCGCTTAGCCAATCACAGGCAGCGTGGGGTCATTCATTGAATTCAATATATTTAAAGCCCTTCCCCGAAAATCACTGCACGCAGCCTATTGCTTTCAATGGGGCTGTCGGCAGCAGCGGCGGCCCCATTGAAAAAAATGGTGCAAGGACCTGCACTCGAGTATAAGCCGAGGTGGGCTTTTTCAGCATAAAAAATGTGCTGAAAAGTCGGCTTATACTCGAGTATATACAGTACCTGAAAGCGCTGTGGAATACGTTGGCGCTATACAAATAACAAGATTTATCATGTCAGACCACTTGAGAATCCAAAGACGTTTTACTTGTAGGTGAAAAGTAACTTTCATGGGAGTTTGGGATAATCCAGGGGTGCGCAGCATGTGACCCACAATGCCATTCGGTGCTGCTCCAATCATCTGGACACAGAAATATTATGCATGGCTGCTCACATATACTTTCCATGTCAGGGTGAAGAGGAGCAGCACATGGCAGGGCAGCAGAAATTGACAAGTACTATGGGTGCACGGAGTAGCCATTTCTGAGTCTCCTATATGTTGAGAGAAGAACGTCTCTTGACCTGTTTGGCACTCCATATAGAAATGTCTATATGAGTTAGAGGCATCATATATACATGCAGCTCTCTCCATTGTAGTTTATAGGATTTATGAAATAGCAGAACGTTACTTTGACATCCATCATCAACAATCAAGAGACCTGAATGCATTGTCTCCTCTTCTCTGGAGTGCTGATTTGGGGGGAAGGTGACTCCTATTCTCCGTATAAGTGGGAGCCCTGGAAGTGGAACTTTGATTTATAAATGGCTTATAGATATACCATATATGTCTCAGATAGGAATACCCATGGTTGAGTATGCAAATGTAGCCCTTAGACCTAAAAAAGTTGTCCACCCCAGGGATCTGTCTACTTTTTGAAAATAGCTCAACCTGCCAGTAAAGCTTCTTTCCACATGCTTCCTATGATAGAGTTAATATTGGTTGGTGTTCCATAAACATATTGTTCTTCCAATATCTAGCCACCACTATTAGCTTATAAAACAAAGTCTTCCACCTCACATGACGAGTAGATAAGCAGGTACTGCAGTTGTTATACACAAGTACATGTACATTTCCAGGGACCGTGCTGACTGCTCGCTGACCAAATAGCAGGTATGTTCCACAGACTAGGACTAAACCATTCAGGGGCACTTTACATGGATTTCCTGAATTGATCATAAATGTGATTCGTTTTTGATACAAAGTTGATTTATATATCACATATATTACTCACATGGAACAACTTAAGGATCTCTGTGCACAAACTGCAATTGAATACATGACACTTAAATGTAAATTGTCTCATTGAAATCTATCAATCGGTAATGACTCTGGTTTAAGACCCCCTAATCAGTATTTGGTGTGTGATCACCCTTTGCCTTCAAACGACATCAGTTCTTCTAGGTACACTTTTACTCAGTTTTTGAAGAAACTCGGCAGGGAGCTTGTTCCAAACATCTTGGAGAACTAACCCCAGATCGTCTGTGGATGTAGACTTACTCAAATCCTTCTGTCTCTTCATGTAATCCCGGACAGACTGGATGATGTTGAGATCAGGGCTCTGTATGGGCCAAATCATCACATCCAGGACTCCTTGATCTTCTTTACATGTTCTTCTTTATGCTGGGAATAGCTGTTGATGACATGCAGTGCTATTTTATCCTGTAATTTAATGGAATTCAGAGACGGAGGCTTTTGATGGAACCTCCGACGCTGATGTGAACAGCCCTTGGCATAAATTCAGCCGGACCCTCATATGAAACATAAAAAGGGCACCTGATGGATTCCATATTACTGGCTGGACTCCATCTATGTGGTTTGTGTCATGGTGTCTATCATTCTGATGAAGTCAGTAGAGCTGCAGGCAGCATTATCCCCCCTTTCAAATCAGGATGTGGGATGGTGGATCCAAATAGAGTGTCTGACTTATATCTAAACAGACTTTTCTGCCTATAATCTCAATAGCTAACCCTATAATTCCTCATAATATACTATTTTCCTTTGTACTATTTCATTATTACTTCTGGAGGTTAAACATGCCGTGTTTGTGATGTTATGCAACAGGTCCATATTAAGAAGAATGGCTTGTAATATAAGGCTGCCTATATTGGAAAACCAGTTGTCATGTCCAATCTGCCTGGAGGTATTTAAGGACCCTGTTATGTTGCAGTGTGGCCACTCCTACTGCAGAGACTGCCTGTGGGGACTGATGAAGGATCCGCACATCCTTCTGTTATGCCCTGTATGTCGGCAAGAAGTGGACTACAGCTCTTCTCCTCCTAATGTTACACTGAAGCGTCTTATTGAGACCTTGCAGATACTGAGTGAAGATCAAGCAGCAACAGAGACCTGTCCTATTCATAATAACCCACTGTGCCTATACTGCGAACAGGACCAGGAAGTCATCTGTGGTCTATGTGGAACTATTGGGGGCCACCGACAACACCCAATCACGCCACTTGCCAGTGTGTATAGTCGAATGAAGGTAAATTAAATAATTTATGATTTGCAGTAGATAAGAACACAACTTGGGGTAAGATACGTTAGAGGTGCTAATTAAAGTAGTTTAAAGCGACCCTCCGCGCTTGGACAAACAAAGATGACCGCACCAATTTCTCTGACTACCTGCTGCACACTGTGTATTAGTACCATGTTCCCCGAAAATAAGACCTACCCCAAAAAAAGTCCTAGTATGATTTTTCAGTTTTTGGGGGGAGGCTTGAAATACAAGCCTTACCCCCCAAATAAGCCGTAGTTACAGTTCACAAAAAATCAATAGGAAAGCATTAGGTGCATGAAAATGGCCTTAAAAATGCATTTTCTGCATTTTTACAGCGCTTTTCATGTAGGTCAGCTGAGTCGCTTACCCAGCAAGCTCAGTCCAGTTCCTTCCCGCTGCTCTCCAGAGCCCCGGAGTGGTTTCCGCAGTACTTGGCCCACCCACACAGGATCACTTCCTGGTTACGGGATTTATAATTCCTGCCTCCACAAAGCGATGGCTGTGATTGGTTCTTCCAGTGCTATATTGATTGGCTGAACTGCAGCTTCATAAATCCTGCCTCCATGACGCGATGGCTTTCATTGGTTCTTCAAGTGCCGCGGCTCAGTCAATCATTGCAGTGCTTGAAAAACCATTTACAGCCATTGCGTCGTGGAGGCAGGATTTATGAATCCTGTAACCAGGAAGTGATCTTGTGTGTGCGGCTGAGGACTGCAGGAATCGTACCAGGGTTCTGGAGAGCAGGGTGAAGGACCTGAAGCGAGCCTGCTGGGTAAGTAAAAGAGGGCATTCCCCCAAAATAAGCCCTAGCGCCTCTTTTGGGGCAAAAATTAATATAAGACCCTGTCTTATTTTTGGGGAAACACGGTATGCAGCATTAGTTTAAGTAACTAGCTTTGATTAATCAGTGCTGCCCATGTGAGCAATATTGGTCAGTGAAATCAACATGTAGTGTCTTAAGCCCCATGTACACGCAACGATTATCGCTCACAATTCGTTCAAACGATTGCTTTTGAGTGATAATCGTTGCGTGTAAATGCTTCCATTCTTCACTCTTCGGTTCAACGATGAGTTTTAGGGGAGCATAAAATCCATAATTCAATCGGAGAGAAGATAACACAGACCACAAGCTGTGTTCTCCATGGGAGCGCTGATTACATTGTATTCAGCTGACAGCCCATGTGAGAACAAAGAAGCTAATTGCAGAGCTCAGACCACCTGCTGTGTTCTGCAAGCAGCTCCTGGAGGCTCATTTATATGCACATGAAGCTAATAAAGTGCTAATGAGCATTAGTGTTCATTAGCACTTTATGCAAAATGATTCAATCCTTTGAAAGATTATCTTTCCGTGTAAATGAGCCTTTAGACTACCTATGCATACGATGCACATTGTGCATCAGGTATTCAGAGAAGTGCGGCCATCTGTGCTTGTCCAGGCCTGGAGGGTCACTAATATACTGTAAATGGAATCTCAAAATTTTTATTTAATTTTCATATTAGTTCTTTAAAAATAAATAACAGAATCAGTTGGTAGTAACTGAACAATATCTGCTGCTGCGATGTGCTGCCTGTCAGAGGGGTAGAGGACTTCTCTGATAAAACTTGCCATACACGGTCTCACTTAATTCTCCAATTCAATAACCATGCCAGAAATCAGTTCATGTAGTTAGGAGATAAAAACCTCATACTGGAAAATCTTTGTGCTAGACACAATTCTCCCATGTTCTCTTAAAATAATGAAAGGCTGCGGCTCATGGGCCATCAACAACAAGATATCTCAGTAGCCAAAGGCATGCATACAGTAAGAGACAGCTCATTATTTGTATTGGGCCATTGAAGGAATGGGCTTAGTTAAGTAACGGCATTTTTCCATGTGCAAATATTCCACAGGTATCTCGACATTACCAAACTACAGATGGAAGGGTAAAGGGTCTCACCCACTTTTTTTTAAATCCAGTAACAACCTCTACATTCTGTCTTGGTGAGGCACCTGCTTCTCCGTTCTAAGAAAGTCCCAGTTGAAGCAATAAATTAGCCTGGAATGTTTAATATTTCTCTGTAAGGCCTCCTGCCCACCGGCGGAAATCCCGCAGCAGGATTCCCTGCAGAATTTCCGCCCGTACACACCTGCATATGATTGCATTACAACACGCAATCCTATGCAGACGGACGCGATTTGTCTGCGCGAAATCCCGCGCAGAAAACAAATCGCGGCATGCTCTATTTCTGTGCGGGGCTTGCAGATCCCCGCACAGAAATGTCACTCCCCGGCCGCCGACTCCGGTCTGCGCATGCATCGGCTGCCCGGAGCCGGCACATGAAAGATCCTGGGCCACGGGAGCAGGTGAGTGACGCGCTGCTCTCCTTGGGCTCAGGTTGGGTCCTGCTGCGAGAATACTCGCAGCGGGATCCGATCCGGCTGTCTGCAGGCGGCCTATATGTCAGGATTCCACCTGCTGTCTTGTGTGACAAAAACTGGAGCAACACAACCAATCAGATCGTTTCTCTCATTTTTATTATCTAGACTGGTATAAACGAGAACTGGAATATATTTTTTAATCTTAAAATCCCTAATTTTTTGGGATGCCATACCAGCAGCTCACTTAAATGTGTTAAGACTTCATGCAGTTTGCTCAGAATATCGCCATATTGCTTTGCAGCTTTATGACAATATTTCTTTTCATTTGCTTTGTTGTTGTTACATACCTAACACTTTTGCACCACAGAATACATGATTCTCTCATGATACTTTGCAGGAAGAAGTGTCTGCACTGATGACTGACTTACAGAAAGAGAGAAAAGGTCTTGAGGAACAGATAAGCAAACTTACCAACAACAAGACCCGGATCTTAGTGAGTAGAGTACATTGGTGTACAATGAGAGAATTTGATGTGTGCAAGGAAAGTAGTGTCCATTTGATGGCTCAGCACCATTGTGTATTGTGGGGGCAGAAAAATGGAATCCACCAGCCAAAGGGTGACGTACAGAGTTGACTATAGTGGGGTCCTTTTGGTTTCCGTTCAGCTCTCATTTTCCCAGATGAATAACACAGTATGCTGCACTATTTTATCCAGAATTTTCAGAGAATGGAGCCTCGAACACTGATGTGAACACAGCCTTAGGCCTCCCTCACAGAGACGTTTTTTTTCAGCGTTTGGTGCAGCACTAAACGCTGTACAACGCTCCCATTTATTTCAATGGGGCTGTTCACACAAGCGTCAAAAGGCAGTGTCTTCAATTCAGCGCTTTGACAGCGATGCATGTTCTATCTTTCGCCGTTTTTCAGCCCTGCGTCGCCCGTTGAAGTGAATGGGCAGTGGTTTCAGCACTGCTGAAAAAATGCCACAACTTGGTACCACGACTTTGGCAGAGCTAAACGCAAGTGCTAGCTGCACTACAGAAAAGGAATACTCACCTAGCTGGCACAGTCGGGGTCTAGCATCTATTGCTAGTGACGGGGATTAAAATCCCCATTTCCCAGCAATAGATTGCTCTGATAGATTCATGAGCGCTGGCTCCACCAATAACAGCCATTCAATGATTGGCTGTGATTGGTGCATCCAGGGCTGTCTCTGATTGGCTGAGCCTGGTGACATTCAGCGGGCTCAGCCAATCAGAGCAATCTCTTGCTGGAGGCGGGGTCTTGAAACCCTATCACTAGCAAAAGATCCTCTGTCGGCAATGAGCAGCGGCAGGGACCCAGACGGCGGCAGCTAGGGGAGTATTGATTTTTTTTTCAGCGTCCTTGGCTGCGTAGCCAAAATGTTGTCAGAAATGCATGACAACGCTACTGAAGCTGCAGTAAATGCGTTGAAAAACGCTGTGTTTCTGCAAACGTCTGTGTGAGGGAGGTCTTCGTCTATTGTTTTATGTCAACTGAAAAAGAATGTATCCTATTAAAGGAAATAAATAGCTGGAGATACAACTTGAAGGAGTTCTATACTTTGGACAATCTCTACTTGTTAGAAGGGGTTAAGAATAAACAGATCAAAAAGTGTCCCTCTGCTTAGGAAGCTTGGAAATAAGCATTCAACTTCCCTTCAGATCCATCACAAGAGAAAATCATTACACAGCACGCTTTCAAATCAATTCCCTATATGTTGAGTATGTGTGCGTATATGGGGTTCAGAAGAAAGCGCTGTTGACTAAATGTGCATTTGACTGAAAGCTTTAGAGACACTCATTTGCTTAAAAGGGGTTTTCCCACTATTTACTACTGATGACCTAACCTCAGGATAGGTCTTCAACAGATCAGCTGGGATCTGCTGCTTGGGATCCCCGCCGATCAGCCGATCCATGCAGACAGTCACTGTCACTACGGAGCTGTCTTTGTTGCTGGAAGTGAATGGGACTTGGCATGCAATACCAGCTGGGGCCACTGCACATTGTATGGAGCTATCTGCTTCTGGCAACAAAGACAGTGGGACAACCTGTTTAAAGTAGTGAAGATCAATAATCCCCAGTCAGTGATTGTCAGTGATAGGCGGCCTGTGTTATTCTATGACTCTATTCTATTTGCAGATATTGTTCATACTCTGTTATCTTAGGAGAAAATACCTGAATGACTTGTTCATTATGTAGTATTTTAAATTGAAACTTTCCATTTGATAATTTCCGATTGTTTTCCAAAATGCCTTGTTTGTGCTAGTACAACATGAGTTCATTGTGTACCTTATGAATGTTTACACAATCACACTCCCACATGGTGATTGGGTTGTGTCACACTGAATGGGAGGTAAGTGTCCTTGTGGCTTGTCCTTCACAGAGTTTGAGATAAGGCTACCAGGTAAATTAGCAGTGGTCCTATCCAAAGGCTGCCCCTCCTTTAAATCCAGGACTATAAAAGAACATGCAAATGAATGACTCATGTTCTGTACTAGCTGATATCATTCTTACCTTAGAAATATTATCTCTGGACACAGTTCACACAGATTTGTTTGCTTGTGGAAAGCATTATCTTAATTAAAGAGCATTTGCACCTAAATAACATTTATACATTGACAGAGGTATTAGCTGGCCAAATACATACCCACTGATATCTATAGGATTAGCTGTCAATTTCATGCTAACGGCTCAATGGGGCAAAGAGGGATTGGTGTGTTAGGTTTCAACTTGCCCCAACATTTGTTCCTATGGGAAATGTGTTTGGCAGCGCCTATTCCCCTCTCACCATTTAAATAAACATGCATGCTCAATTAATTTGGGCATACATGTTAATGGTGTAATCACCAGAAATAGTAACCAACTAACATAGACTGAAGTCCCATTTACACGCAAATAATAGCTTTTGAGTGATATTGTTGCGTTTAAATATTTCCATCTTTCACTCTTCAGCTGAACGATCATTTTTAGGTTAGCATAAAATCCATCATTCAGCCGGAGAGAGAGATAGCAGGGACTGCAAGCAGTGTTCTGCATGGGAGCAGCTGATTACATTGTATTCAGCTGACAGCCCAGGGCAGCCTGTGCGAATACAATGCAGCTGAGTGCGAAGTCAAAAGACTATTTCGGCCAACCTTGTTAAAGAATTGCATCCTTACTTCCACCCACCATTTTTTAAGGGTACAGCTAACCCAATGACTGTCACTCCTATGCTCTCACACAGGAGGATAGTCATTCAGTGAACAGAGGCAGATCGGGCCGCAATCTTATCCGTCTGTGCGCCAACATTCACAGTAAACAGGCAGTCATTCATAGATGAACTGCCTGTTTACACTGAACGAGAGGTTTTTCACTAGTCTCTTCATTTCAGTGAGCTGAAACTAAACGACCAGTGACTATTGAATGATTTTTTTTGCGCAGTACCCTGTCAGGAACTGGAGATAAATACCCTGGTACATTTCTAGGCGTGTGGTAAATGCACCTGCAAATGACAGAGGGTAATACTGTGATTATTTACATAGAAACTCATTTAGAATGAAATAACTCACCTAGAGTAATCTAGCCCAGATGACTTTCAAATTTTACTTTTTGGCAACTTTCCCTCATTTCCATGGACATTTCAAGGTTGCAGCGAGTTATTTCTCTTGAAATTCCTTTCCCTGCCTTGAAAACTGAGTAGTTTTCTGGCACATTCTCTCATCCTGTATTTTGATTTATAGAACATGTCAATATATTTTGCAGCAGTGTCATGCCCGGTGATTATATCATATACATCTGTATTTTTTTTATAACAAACTCTGGTTGGCATGATGTAATACAACTTTATAGTAGCAGAGTTTGTCTCTCTGCTTTGGAGCTGGCCAATGAGGTAATTAGTGGTCAGGTAGGACAGCTTGTTAAAGGAGTTGTCCAGGACTAAACTATGGGTGACCTATCCTCAAGATCCCTGCCTATCAGGTGATTGAAGTGACAGCAGTGCTTGGGTGAGCACCACTTCATTCCATACCAGGCCCAGTGCCGTACATCGCATAGAAGCTGTGCCTGGTTCTGCAGCTCAGTTACATTCACATGAATGTGACTGAACGGTACTATTGTATTATGTCTCCACTACAATAATGGGTGGAGACCTTGAGTAACAGCTAAGGGCTATGGTGCGCCCCCAAAGGTCCTGATTGGCTGCCTGCAGCGAGGTCCTAGAAGCGTGGGGATTTACTTACGGCTGGGATTGAGGGTTAGGGTTAGTTTCAGTGTTAGGCTTACATAATTAGCTGTAAATGCTTCCATGTTGAATGGAAGTATTTACAGCAAATAATGTAAGCCTTACACATATGCTAACCCTAATCCTAACCCTCCATCGCAGCAAAAAAAATTTCCCCATGCTGCAAGGACATTGCCACGCATCTAACATAATAACCCCCCCCCCCACCTTCCATGCCGCTCCCGCCGCCGCCAAGATGTTACCGGAGCCATGCAGAGAGCATCCACCCTTTCATGGCCAGAGGACTGCAGCAGCTATTAGCAGCGCAGGACAACCCCCCAAACCCTGCCGCAAAGCTCTTACCGGGGCTGCGGTAGAAAGCGCCTACTGCTTCATCCACATGAGGAGGACAGGAGCAGCGCTGCCAGCACCTGACAGGCCGAGGACGGGGGCGTGAGATGGGAGACTGCACTGCAGTGCAGGATGACCCCCGCACCACAACGCCCAGCAATTACTGGGGCCGTGGCAGAGAGCACCCAGCGCTTCATTCACATGAGGAGGACAGGAGCAGTGCTGCCAGCACCTGACAGGCCAAGGAAAGGAGTGAGACTTGTCGACACCCACCACTTCCGGTGTTGACAAGATACACCAGTACCCGACTGAACTGTTCTCAGACCATGTAAATGATGAATGTGACATCACAGGCCCGAGAAGAGGCCATGGCACTCACTCGAACACTGCAGCCTCTTTAATCAGTTGATCAGCAGTGATTCTGAGCAGTTGCCTCCACTGGTCAGCTGTTGACGACCTGTTCTGAGAATAGTTCATCAATAGTTTAGTCCCGGACATCCCATTTAAGAAACTGTGGTCTATTACCACAATGCTCCATGTCTGAGATAGGGGACCTGTAGGACGCAGTGTGGAAATGGCGCAAGGGTAAGAGACACCTTGTAATTTGATTTAGGTAAAAGGACTACACCTTCAACAACTAGGGAAGCTGCAAAAATGTTAGTGGCCAGGATAGGCCTAGGATTTTATTTATTATGCCTTGTATTGGTGTGGAGGGTCTGTGGGGGACCCATATGTGTAGTTGCCAATAAGAGATGGAGCATGGATACAAAAAGAATTTACTTAGCAGCTGTTTAACTTTGCTGAAATCAGCGGTATAAATACTGGAAGGTTTCACCCTTTTTGGAACACAGCAGCACAGTTCCACACTCTCCATCAACTCTGTTACAGTCTACAATACAACTCCAAGCCTGTAGCAATTTGCAACATTCTTCAGAATTACAATATTCAGTTATGTTAGACGCCACAAAAACAGTGCACAGTTACAAAATGCTTAGTTGTTACTCTGTTAAATTTAGGCCACTTAGTTACAGCTCACACAACTATGCTTGTCGCACAGGCTTCTAAGCGTTTTCTTTCACTCACTCGTTCTTACGCATTTCACAACTGCAAAAGCACCACACCAGCTTAACAACACAAAAACTTCACAAACACACTCCTCTCTTTCAACATGTGTGCCAAACCTGACCTTTTATACCTCACTCAAGCAACAACTTGCAGGGCATGACATGTCCTCTGGTTCATGGTGACTGACTGCAGAGCACTGACCAGTTGTCACCATGATGGGGTTTGGAGCTTCACACATACACACACATACATACGCTCTGGCCATGACAGATTGTTACACAGTTCAACATAATCACCATACATTGAGATTATGTCATCACTTTATATGTCTGTCATATTTTTGTGCAATGCTACACCTAAAGTAGCTGTCCAGGTCAATATTCTAGTATAGGTCCATTTACACGCAACGATTATCGCTCAAAATTCGTTCAAACGACCACAAATGAGCAATAATAATCATTGCGTGTAAAAGAGGGCATTGTGCACTTTCTTCTGTATGATGATCTTTTTCTCCATGGGAGTTTTCATTGTATTCTGCTGACAGCTCGGAGGAGAACAACGCAGCTGTGTGCAGAGCCCAGCCAATACACTGGGCTCTGCAAGCAGCTCCCAGAGGCCCTTTTACATGCAAATGAAGATGATAAAGTGTTAATGGACATTGCTGGCACTGTAAAATTCTGAGGGAATTCTGCAGCATTTCCGCAAACATATAAACAAAAGGTTTTATTTGGCATTTTTTAAGAAATCAAAGAGAAAAAAAGCCAACAGCAATACAACAGAACACAAAAATAAAACCAAATGCCTGAACAATAAATGCATGCCTGAGGCCGACTGCAGACAGCCGGGTCAGATCCTGCAGTGAGAATTCTCGCAGCAGGATCCGACCTGCGTCCCTGCAGGGACCAGTGTGCCTCTCACCTGCTCCCGCGGCTCCGACTCTCTGATGTGCTGGCTGTCGCCCAGTCGGTGCATGCGCAGAGCGGAGCTGGTGGCCCGGGAGTGACATTTCTGTGCGGGCCTCTGCAAGACCCACACAGAAGTAGAACATGCTGCAATTTGTTTTCCGCGTGTGTTGTCACACAGACAAATCGCGGCTGTGTGCATAGGATTGCGTTTTCAATGTAATCCTATGCTGGCGGGCACGGGCAGAAATTCTGCGGGAAATCCCGCTGCAGAATTTCCGTCCGTGTGCAGGGGGCCTATATTGTATAATAATGTCATAAAAAAGGAGAATAAAATGATTTTTGTGTAAGTGTTTACTGCTTGAGTTGGTAACAAAAATAAATGCATAACTAATTCAATGCAGAATTTGTTGATGATATTTTGTTTCATAGGAATTTAGGAAACTTTTGAAATTACCTATAAATATATGCTCTATTCATCTAAGCCCCCTTTTAACAAAAACATTGATACCTAGGATTCGGAATGTAAGATGTAGCTTGATTATTTTATCATAAGGATGAAAAGCCTGATGCTACCATTTTATGACCCCATTTACACTGAAAGATGATCGCTCAAACTACAGTTTTGAGCGATCAGCTTTGCATAGTCTATAGTATCTAATTAGCTACTATGCAGGCAGAGCGGGACAGGGCCGCTATTGCTTGGTGAACAATACAGCTAATTTGCATAAGCAAACAGCTGCATTGTTCTCCGCACTTACAGCTCGTGTCCCGCTGTGAACTACCAGTGGGACAGGAGCTGAAAGAATCTTATCAGCACTGCTGACTGTGATAACAGCCTGCACCGCTGATAAGAGTTCATCGCTCAATTCTAGAAAACTAGAATTGAGCGAGAAATGAATCATGCACAAAAAGTGCACGATGTCCGTGCATTTAGACACAAGGGTTATCGCTCAAAAGACCGCTTTGAGAGAATTTTGAGCGAGAATCGTTGTGTCTAAATGGGGCTTTACACAGTGAATTTATCATATATGAAGGAGTTGGCGTCTGGGAAAATTAAGGAGCCAGAGTTAGAGGTTTGGCTTACCAACCGCACAGCCATGGTAAATACTATAAATGGCAGTCTCATACAATGCCTCCAAAATAGTGAGTGCTGTCTCTCTTATTTCCCAGAATGAATCAGATGTCTTTCAGAGTTTAATCTGCAAGGAATTCCGTGAGCTCCAGCAATATATTGCAGAAGAAGAGTCTCATTTTCTGAAGTTGGTGTCCACAAAAGCTACAGAACTTTTCAAGTCCGTTGAGATTCAGCTACAGCAAAGAAATGAGATTCTGAGCATTGTCCAAGACAAAGAGAGGAAACTAGAGAACCTGGGAAACGAGAACCATTTGCACTTCGTCCAGGTAAGACATTTCTCTTCTTACCAGGTGTTGATTATAAGGATGTATTGAGACAGAATAGCAAGATGGGCCAAAGACTTGCACCATTACAATGCACAGAAATTCTCATCAAAGTCATTGGCTACATCCTGACTCTGTGTTTTGCTGATGTTTCAATCCAAGTTTTCGTGTACCATGAAAAATACAGAACTTGGATCTTACATAAATGGCATTTACATGCATTTAAAAACCACAGATTTACAGGGCTTTGTTTTTACAAGTGGCTCCATGATAGAGTTTTCCCATACAAGCAGTTCTAAGTACATATTTTTAAAAAAATCACCTTTGCATTCACAACAAAAACATATGTACTAATAGAATGTTTTTTCAACATTTACACTTTATACTTTTGTCAATCTATGAATGACAGCTTGTGTACTGTGAATGGAGGCGAGTTGGCCCGAAACGACCCCAAGACCCACTCCGCCTGCATTCACTGAACGATGACCCTCCTGTGTAAAAGCATCGGAGTGATCATCGCTGGGACGGCTGTAGGGCCTTCGAAAGTGCTCTTACTGAGAAATCACTAATGCATTACACTGCTCACCAGTGACTCCTAGTGGCCATCGCATCAAATACAACACTCGAGAAAGCGATATGTTAAAGGCAAAATTTCTGACAGATCTCCTATTAACCTTTAGTCTGCAGTGACTATACACATCGATATGTAGAAGGTGCAGAAGCGTAAACAATGCTAAGATTTTAATGAAACCCTATTGCAAAAATGATTGTCAGCCCAAAATACATGCATTTACAGTACCAGTCAAAAGTTTGGACACATCTTTTCATTCCATGGTTTTTCATGTTTTATTTTCCACATTGTAGATTCATATTGAAGACATGAAAACTACGAAGGAGCATATATGAAATTAGGTTGTAAACAAACAAGTATTAAGCAAACAAGAATATGTTTTATATTTTAGATTCTTCAGAGTAGCCCCCTTTTGCTTTGATGGCAGCTTTGCCAACTCTTGGCATTCTCTCAAGCAGTTTCATGAGGTCACCTGGAATGGTTTTCCAACAGAGGTGCTTATTACTGAAAGGCCTTAAAACTAAAATAAATTTTACTTTATTGATATTTATTAAAAAACCACTACACCTTGAAAAGGGTGGTTAAAATAAACAGACATATGATTACAGACAAAGACACACAACTTCAATCATCTCACAATGAGATGAGAAAAAAGGTAGGCAATTGTTGGGGAAGGAATGCACTGAATGTATGATGCACAGGATTTTTTATGTATAACCAGGAATGGATAGTGTCCAGTTGGTAGCAACCAGAATTCAGTGCTGCCAAAGGCAAAGTAGATGTGCCATGTGGATACTATACTGACAATCCATACAATGTAGTGTAGGACCGCTAATGATTGTCAAACTTGGTAATGTATGGATGTCATCTGTGCTTATATTCCTGCCTTATACCAGCAATGTCAACCCTTCCAGAATTACCATTCGGGTCTGTACAAGACTCATAAAATGACAAAACAACGTTGGTGATAGTTGTATTGGGACTAGAGTATCCTCAAGTCAACCAGCGTTGCTAAAAATCGTTCCGTGACACTCTTATAATAAAGGCCACTGCAATAGACAGATTATTTAGAGCGGTGGCTCCTAATCCAAAAACCTGCTGATATTGCAGAGCTCAATAGATTTCAATCATGAGTGAAATCCGATGTTACTAGGACTTAATCGTCTGATCGTTGACGCGTTTCCACAATGTCCAACAACGTGGAACACTGCTTCATCAGGACTGAGGTGCTGCCCGTTTGGGCTCTATTGTTTATATCATTGGATGGTTTTTGTCTTATCCTACATTATTATAAACCGCCAAACTATCACTATATTTAACTGGTATCAGCCCTCCTGGCACCTCACCATATTAGGGAGCATTTAAGCAGAAGCAGTGTGACCCACAACACTGCAATAACTTAGGTCCTGCTTGCTCTAAATGAGCCTGTCTGATAATTAATATCATAATTAGGAACATCTAGGCAGTTATAGTTGAACAACCTCAGCTCCTTTGTTCTTTATGGGTTTCATTGACAACTATTGTTAATATCCACCAATTCGTCCTGATGAAGCAGTGTTCCACATACAGTTCTATACATACAGAGGTGTGCAAAGAAATTGCATCACATGCTCCATCTGGTCTTTGCTACTGAAAACAGTAAGTAAGCTACATAAAACCTCCTTGAACTATTGTAGAAAATAGGAAAAAAAAAATAATTTTTAAACATTTATTATATATTGAATGGAGCATGTGATGCTGCGTTTTACAGTGAAGAAGCACTGCATGTACTAGTACCCTTTCCTCTAGCTGTAGTAATTTCTGATTTAGAAGTATAATAGGCTCCTTTTGTGCTTATTTTAAAGAAGAACTATCATTTACATATTAAGAAACATTGTAATATATCTTACTAAAGAGAAATGCTTCTTTCTCCACTTATCTCTCTTCCTATGCAATCTCTGAATTTACTGATAAAATGCATACATAGTGTCACGTCGAAACAGGATGCGCTGGATTTGCAACCTGAAATACTCACACAAATGCACACCAAACAGTGGAAAACAATACAGACAGCTGCAACAAGGAAAACAATGTCCCTAAATAATCTAACCCAGGGAAGGGACCCACCTGTACGCAGGTAACCTGTCCTGAGAAAGACGAACCTGCCCATGTACCTTGGCCACTAGCTGACGCTTACGTGGAATGGGAGAAAACCACATCAAACTAGAAGAAAATATAATAACCACTGTACTTAAATTTGAGAAGACTCAAGCAAACAGGACATCCAGCTCCCAGTTCTGACTTCACCCAAAGCCAGAAAAAGACTGAGCAATGCCCAAAACACTTACCTAACATACCTGCCTGCATAAACCGATAGAATTGCTACAGTACATATGAGGTATTGGTTTGTATTTTGGCCAATATACTTAAGCCCACAAGCCCACAACAAGGGTCCTCATCTCATGGGTCCCTACTCTAACAAAACAACTATCTCATGACTTCTGCTTGCAAGCGGGGCAATCGTTGCAAAAGGGACGGCTCCACGCTGGAACCTAAGGGCCTGGATCGCCATAGATAGAAACTAATACAAGCAGAACAGGACACAGTTCACACCAACACACAAGTGAATGCATACCACACGGAGCAAGACTGTTGAGCTTATGTCCGGCAACCTGCACAGTCACACAGAAAACGTTGCTGTCCACACCTATGGAACAACATGTGTGGATGCAAACACAAGAGTACTGGGAGGGAAATGAGGAAATCAACACCCTCTAGCCAGAAGGGCTGGCATTTATGTGCAGCAGACTGGTAGTGATTGGCTGGCTGGAGAACTCCATACCCAGTCAGCTCAAACATCCCACACCTGTGGCAGTATGTTCCTGGAAACCCATAGAACTACAGGTCTCAGGGGCACAACCTAACACATAGGAGTCTGCAGACTGAGAGTTGCAGCTGCAGAACATAGCAGTCTATAGAGAGGGGAGAGGTTGGAGGAGCTGGAGGGAGACAGAAGCAGAGAGAAATAGAGACTTGACTGCAGCTCCTGAGTAAGTTTTCTACCTCAGTTCCATGTTGGATTCACATCTACACTGCTCAGTACTGCTGCATGTCTTCTTTTCTGCAACTGCTTTTTATGGTGTTAAAGAGAGCTAGGGGAGAAGAATCTCTTCTTCTCCATGTGTGTTGTATATGAGAAATATATACAGAACCTGAGCCTACAGAAGAAGTAAAACTACTAAAAATGCAGGACAGATGTCATATAATGGCCAAGAATAATGTTATTCCTCATGTACACAATGCAGAATACCTTTCAACAGTCATGCAAAATGATAGGCACATTAATTTTATTCTTGGTTCAGGTGACCAATGAAAGACAAGTTGAAATCACTATGTTCTGGATAGTGAGACCACAGTAGCTGTATTTTTAGACATTACTAATGATATCAACAGTGTGTGCAATAGTAGCAACAAAGATTAAAATTAAGTTAAAAATGGATATGTACACGTATAGATGGATTGTGAACCCTCAAAATAATTTCCTATGGTAGGCCCAAGGAACCCCTGCCTGATGCTGATTTTGTTAAATATACATACACGAACATGCCAAAAGTCACGGGATAGCAATTAATATAATGTAGAACCCCCTTTAGCCCAGTGAGGTGCAGCTACTCAACATGGTATTGATTCCACAAGTGGACAGAATATTTCTTGAGGGATGTTGAGCCATGCCACCTGGATATCCACCAACAGCAACGTGGTACGTGTAAGTGCAGAATCTCTGATTCAAATGCACCTCTCCACCTCATTCCATAAATGCTGGGTTGGGCTCATGTCAGATGAACGTGCAGGCCATGCCATTCATAGGAACTCTGCAGAATGCTCCTCCAACCAATTTCGGACAGCTTGCGCCCGATAGCATGGTGCATTATTCTGCTGGAATATCACATTATTGTGGGGGTACATGAAGTCCTTGAAGGGCAGAAAATGGTCACCTGGCAGTGTAATGTAGCAGGCAGTGGTCAGTAATGTGTTTAGGTGGACTCAACCCATGCCAAGAGAGCACACCCCACACCAGTATGGAACAGCCACCAGCCTGCAGAGAGCTTTGTTGACATCTGTGGTCCATGGATTCATGGAGTCTGAATCACATATGAACCCTACCATCAGTCTGAAACAATTGGTACCATGACTCATCAGACCGCACATGTTCCCAGACTTCTAGGGTCCAGTTAGCATTCCCACATGCTCAGAGAGGCACTGGGTCTGGGGTTGTGGTGTTAACAGAAACACTCTGCTCCCATATCCCTGAAAACTAAAGAATGCTACACTGACCTGCAGGACATGGGTGTGCTGCCTCTTGCATTGAATATGGTTGTGATTTCTGCCTGAGTCGCACGTCTGTACCCATGGACAATTCTAGGGAGATGCTGCCAATCGAGATCATTAAGCCACTGCGTTGTCCACTGTGGGTGGTAATGCTTTCTATCATGTATTCCTGGTACAAACATAATAAGTTTGTGTGGATCGAAGAATGTTAACTGTCTGTACAACTTTGTAAATGGAATGTCCAATTAGTTTGGCACTAGAGATGAGCGAACGTACTCGTAACGAGTACTTACGCACCCGAGTACCGCCATTTTCGAGTACTTCAGTACTCGGGCGTAAAGATTCGGGGGGCGCCGGGGGGCGGGGAGAGGCGCGGCGGTGCAGGGGGGAGCAGCGGGGAACAGGGGGGAGCCCTCTCTCCCTCTCCCCCACACTCCCCACTGCTACCCCCCGTGCCGCCACGGCGCCCCCCGAATCTTTACGCCCGAGTACTGCAGTATTCGAAAATGGCGGTACTCGGGTGCGTAAGTACTCGTTACGAGTACGTTCGCTCATCTCTATTTGGCACCCATTATTGTGCCTTGTTCGAACTCCAATAATTCACATCGTCTTGCCATGAGCTGGCCAGTGTTCATCCTCATTCACAAGATGACAGCTCACAACTTTTACAGGTGTGGGCGTCCCCAAGCCATCACCTGAGGCAACGAAGAATTTACATACCGCCATTCCATGACGTTTATACAGTATATATAACATCTTTATTAGTCTAACCTCTGAATTACATTAGGAATAAGTTCACTGTCTGCTAACTTGATTCATGATAATAAATAAAAGTTTGCTTCATTTTAAGTTATCTTTAACCGCCTATCCATTTTGTTTTTATTGACAGAACTATGCTGCAGTGGCTTCCAGGTGAGTAATACACACATATGTAACATTTTTTACGTAGCGTATGCGATGAGTAAAAGTAAAGTTACATTTCTTTCTTGCAGTTGTCAAGCTCCGCTTCCTCGCTGTGCCGACACATCTTATAGTTCTGTGTCCTTTAAGCCTGGATTCCGCCAAGATGACATCAAACTAACAGTCTGGAAGCGCCTGCACCGTCGGATTCTGCCTTGTAAGAATGTTCAAGTGCATTAAATAATCTACAAGCAATGAACTCTGGAGTGCAATTAGGCTTTTAGGCACACCGTTTTTACAAAAACATTCTGTTCTTGGCATTTTTCCTGTGGGCATCTTTTTTCACTTATTTTTCAGGCAAAAAACTCAATAGTAAAATATGAAGGTCCATATCATTTTTTCCTAAATTGCAGCATGCTATGGCTTCTCTACAGGTTAAAAAAAAACCTGATGTGTAACCCCTCCCAAAAAACAAAACAAAAACTGCCCATAGAAAGCTAAGGCTTTATCTAAAAAAATCAAATGCGTTTTTTTCTGACTTTTTTTTCTTTTGTAAACAAAAAGCACCAAAACACCTGAAAAACCTGTTTGAAGGAAGCCTAGGATATGTTCACATGTAGCGGTATTGGTGCAAAGTTTCCACAGCAAAAAATCCACACTTAAGATCCACATCAATTTCCGTGCCAAACTCTGCACCATTTTATGTGGATTTCAGGGAGGATTCTGCTGTGGAACCACAGCAAACAGTGAGGAATTTGACGATTTTTGCGCACACAAATGTGCAGAAAAGTAGGGCATGCTGCATTTTTTTTTGCACAACTGAAATGCTTGCACGAAATACGGAAATGTGAATGAACCCATTGATATCAATGGGTTCTATTTTCTGTGCAAATACGCTTGTGTCAAGGAGCCCTAAGGCTGGTTTCACACGGATGTATTTGCACACGCAATACACATTGAATAGAACCCATAAATGTTAACGGGTTTGCTCACATAACCGTATTTTGGCGCTTGCATTATTTCAGTTGCACAAAAAAGGTAGAAGATGTGCTATTTTACCGCCTATTCGAGCATCAAGGGTCCTGCAATTGAGCGTGCAATACGTAAGGGGATGCGTGTAACACTGCATAATTGCACAGGAAAAAGAACACATCTGGAACTCAAGTGCAAAAAAATGTCCTGTGGGCTAAAAAAGAACGGTAAAATATGCCATCACACTCGCAAAAAAACTGCACTTGTAGCGCTAAGGCACGCACAATTGCACTTACGCTTGTGTGAAGCCAGCCTTAGCAGCTATTTTCACAGCATTCAGGAAAATGTTTCTTATTTAAGACGACCTTCCGGGCCAGGAGTAACAAGGATGACCACACCAGCTTCTATGACTGCCTGATGCATACTGTGCCCTCTTAGGCTGGGCTCTCACAGGGCGTATTCCCGGCGGAAATCTCGCGGTTTGGCCGCAGCTAAAAACCGCAAGATTTCCGCCAGGCAAGTGCTGCTTCAAATCCCACGGCACTTATCCAGAGGTCTCGGAGCTTCTTGGCCGCATGCTTTTTTATTGCGGCTGGTGTTCCCATTGAGGAGAGTGTGGCCGCAACGGAAAAAAAAAGAATGAACATGCTGCGGCCAGCGAATCTATACCGCAACACCGGCTTTGCCGCGACGGATTCGTTGTTCCATGTATACGAGATTTCCGAGAAATCTCGTCCACATGGCTGGCTAATCCCCGAATTAGCGGCCGCAAGAGGATTTACCGCGGCGAAATTACGTACGGAATTTCCACGGGAAATCCGACCAGTGTGAACCGAGCCTTACACTACACCTGCTTTCATTAACCAGTGCTGTCCACATGAGTAGTGCTGGCCAATCAGAGCAGCAGGTAGCGTTATAGACTACCGATGCATGCTATGCACAGTGTGCATCAAATAGTCAGAGAAGTGGTTCAGCCATCCTTGTTTCTCCAGGACCAGAGGGTCACTTCGTTGTGTACCTTCTCTATTTTAACAATGTATCTTCTGTGCTTTTTTGCAGCCCCAGAGGTTCTGAAGCTCGACCCCCTCACAGCGCATCCACTTCTGCAGTTGTCCAGGGGAGATACGATGGTGCAGTGCAAGTCACCTGGTGGCCGTCGTGGCAGTACTCCCGAGGGCTTTGAAAACAGCAGCTGTGTTCTGGCAACACGTGGCTTTTCCACAGGCAAACATTACTGGGAAGTAATCGTTGGTACCAAGCCGAAGTGGAGAATTGGTGTGGTGAAGGGCACAGTAAGCCGAAAAGGCAAGATGATTCGATCACCAGAGGCAGGAGCATGGCTCATTGGCCTTAAAGAAGGACGTTATTATGAGGCCTTCACATCTCCCAATGTCTCTCTGCCCATCCAAATCCGTCCTCAGCGCATTGGCATTTTTCTAAATTATGAGAAAGGGGAGCTTACTTTTTATAATGCAGAAAGCCCTGACGAACTGATACCTCTCTATACATTCCAAGCGGAGTTCCAAGGAAAGCTTTACCCAGTTCTGGATGTGTGCTGGCAGGAGAGGGGAACTAATCCTCAACCTCTTATATTGCCAACGGCAGCAGCTATCAAGTCTCCATGATTTCTTCAGATATCACTGCTTATATTGCATATAATTTTCAGCTCAGAAATCAACTTAAGTAATATTACGGCTTATGAAGGCAGAAGACGGTCATCAAAAATATATACGCAGCATGCATGGCCATCTTCTAGTGCATTGGACCTCCGTTAACCTTCAGACCGCAGCAATTCATTGTGGCATAGATACAATTAGATGTTGAAATCATTCTGCAGGAATATTGGCCCATGTGGACAGGATACAGTTGCCGCAAATTAGATGGAGGTACTGACATGCTCTCAACAACTGACAGAAAGGGTTCATCGCTTCACGCTGCTTGCCCCAAATTCTAAGGGTGCTTTCACACATGCACTGGGTATTCCGCTTTCCTGCAGCATTTGGGAAGCAGAAAAGGGGAATCCCCATGGCCAAATGGTTCCGTCTGTGGGTGGAAATGAACAGCGCCGAGTGGATCCCATTAACTATAATGGGGTCAACCGGTTTATGCTCAGCTTTTGGACAGAAGAAAAAGCTCTGCATGCATACACTTTTTCTTCCAGTATTTTCAGCCAGATCTATGAGGGAATCACCAGCCATAGGTTCCAAAGCAGATGTGAGACCACCTTAACTCTCCAAGCAGCACGGTGCAACAGAAATCTGGATTCATCTGACCAGGTGATGTTTTTCCACTGCTCATTGATCCAATTTTTGCCTTCTTTTGCTCAATGGAGTCTTGCTTTTCTTTTTAATTTTATAGAGCAATGGCACTGGTCGTCCGCTGTTACAGCGCATTGATGCTAAGGACTCATCAGTTGTGCATTAGGACAAGTTAACTGGTGCACCAATGTTGTATCTGGCTGCAATTTACTTGACTATGCACCACCTGTTCATCAGAATCATTCTTGAAGTCCTTCTGTGACCCTTTCAGGGTTGCCAGGTAAACAGCCCATCCTATTCTACGGAAAGAAATAGCAGAGCACAACGGTAGCTCGTGGCCAAAAACTAATGTGTGCATGCGCTCCCGGGATCCCGGCCATCAGATTTAGATGAAAGAAGTGTTCAAGCGCTGGCCTCCTAGGCCATTTCTTTCCAAAGAACAGGTGGTTGGTTTCCCTGGCAACGAGCAGTAAACAACCAGAGGGCAGAGAAATCAATATCTGGAGAATGGAGCATTTTGTAAAAACACATCCGATGGGTGTGTGCACTGTTTTGCGATTTTGAACCCACTGAAATAAGATTCCTGAAATGAGAATACCCCTTTAAGTAAATTTGTGCATAAAAAAGTTTTCTACATCACATAGTATCAGAACATCAATCAAATCGATGATCCATTTTCATCGGGGTACCCCATCTATATATCATGCCTGCTCTATAGGCAGCATAAATCCATCTATACCTACATGGAGCCGAGTCTAGTTTAGAGTCAGTTTGAAGCCTGAGAATCAATAGCATAAAGGTGGACTGTAGAAATAACTGATGTATCTCAAAGTGTAATCTTGGCATACTGAATAGAGATGAGGTATACATTACAAAGCTTCCATTTACATAAACCCTTTCCAATCCAATTTGTATCCTGGTTTTCCTAGGGGGCTTACTCTTTTTCTGCCATTATACAACAGCACTATCTGCTGGCTAAAGCCAGTACTGCATGAGCTGACACGTTGGATAGGCTCCGACAGCAGAAAGGCTGGCAATATACAGTAAAAGAACCCCGATAAACGTCTTCCAACATTGGAGATGTACAGCCTTAAATCATAATGTCTTAAGACATCAGACAGTGGATTGGAAAGGGTTAAAATGCAGAGAATGCAGGGTGTTGGTCACGTAGGGGCAGATGGTGGATGCCGCTTACATTTATACTTTTAATGGAGACTTTAAGTACAAGTAAGATTGCTATTATACATGCAGCCGAGCCATGGTACCTGTGTGGGGTTTACTGGTAATTGCCTTGTTGGACCACAACTTTAAACCACAGCAAGTAGAGGTGGAGCAGAGCAACTTGTGGTAATCATGTGCGGTTACCGGGGCTCAACTGCAAACTTATACTAACGCACTTAGTAATCAGGCACACACAGCTTAGGTAGGAAGCCTTAGAAGGCCGGTTTCAGATGAGTATATTGTAACACGTCCGTAATGCGGATTACTGTTACGGACATGTTTCAGATGACATTATAGCCATAGGTCATCAGTATTTGCCTCGGTATATTTTACTTTCTACTAAGCAAGTACAAATCAGTATTTGCCCAATAGAAAAGATTAGGAATACAGAGGCAAATACGCAAAAAATAGGTCATACTGCGTTTTTATAAAAAGGCTGTAAAAATATGTCCATGGGAATAGATAGATTTACATTAGTTCTGTATTATGGTCCGCAAAACATGGACCAAATACGGAGCTAAAATACACCTGCCCGAAAGCGGCCTAAAGGTGGTACTCACAAACGATACATCATTTGAAGGTAAATTTACAAATTCTATTGTTCTAACGCGTGACCAATGCTTTAATAACCAGACACTGCTGTCACCTATAGATAAATGGGCCAACAGGCTGACTCTGCCAACAGAGTCACTAATATGACTGTAATTCCTATATCTCAAGCTTGTGAATATCACATCTGTGTAATCCTCCAGAAATGACACACTGTCATACATATAGTCAGGTAAAGAAATTGCATCTGATTCTTTTACTACACCGTACAAAACCAGCAGCCGCGACAGAAAGAAAGAAATCAAAATTTCTGTAACGGTTTCATGATATACACTATTGTTAATAAATCAACATCAATATCTGTAAAACTGTTCATATTTGTTGTAAGACAATAAAGGACATTCATCACTAAATGCTGTGTTTTTCATGGTCCCGGATTACCGATCCTTCTGAAGTAATCAGTGACTGATCGAGTTTACCATCACCACATCCTCAGGCAGAGAGTTCCATAGTCTCACTGCTCTTACAATAAAGAACCCCCTTCTGTGTCGGTGTAGAAACCTTCTTTCCTCTAGATATAGAGGGCGCCACCTTGTTACAGTCACAGTCCTGGGTATAAACAGATGATGGGAGAGATCTCTGTATTGTCTCCTGATATCTCCATACATAGTTATTAGGTCGCCCCTCAGCCGTCTTTTTTTCTATACTGAACCCAATTTTGATAAGTTGCCCTCCCTTAAACCCGCTCAAGCTCTATGTCCTTCTTGAGTGTCAGTGCCCAAAATGTCTACAATATTCCATGTGTCATCTGACCAGTGACTTGTAAAGAGGAAGAACAATGTTCTTGTCATGTGCCCCTAGACCTCTTTTGATGCACCTCATGATCCTACTTGCCTTGGCAGCAGATGCCTGACACCGGATGCTTCAATTAGGCTTACAGTTAATTAAAATCCCCAAGTCCTTTTCCATGTCAGTGTTCCCCAGGGGTTTCCCATTTAGTGTGTAATAGTGACATGTATTTCCTCTGTCCATGGGCATAACTTTACATTTATTAGTGTTAAACCTCATTTGCCACTTTTCTGCCCCAACATATGCAGATCTTTTTGTAACCACATTCTGTCCTCTCTTGTGTTAATTACTTTACATAGTTTTGTATCATCTGCACATATTGCTATATTACTGTACAGTCTTTCTACCAGGTGATTAATAAATATATTATAAAGAATAGGGTCCAGTACTGCCCCCTTCTATTGAAGCCTATGGAAACCGTCCGGATCCGCGGCACACCCGCAGCTGAATTTCTGCTCTGCCGCGGGAGAGCAGGACTTAAAAAAAATAAAATAAGCGTGCACGGCGCATGCGCGTGGCACGCTGCCGGCGTGCCGAGCGCATCCACCGGGCTGAAGAAAGAAGATACAGCCGCGACGGAGGGCAGATCTGCAGCGTCCAGACAGGTAAGTAAAATGCTATTTTCAGGCCTCGTGTCTGCGGAATAGGAGGGACCCGCAGCGGGATTCTGCATGGAGAATCCTGTCAAGGAATATAAAGTGTTAAGTTTCAGAATACAATAAGTGTATGTTTCTTACCTTGTATTGGACTATTGACCCTTAAATAGAAGACTGAGGGTGAAGTCACACGTACGTATATCGGCTCGGTTTTCACGCCGAGCCGATATACGTTGTCCTCGTGTGCAGGGGGGGGGGGGAGGATGGAAGAGCCAAGTGCAGGAACTGAGCTCCCGCCCCCCTCTCTGCCTCCTCTCCGCCCCTCTGCACTATTTGCAATGGGGAGAGGTGGGACGGGGGCGGGGCTAATTCTCAGACTTTAGCCCCACCCCTGCCCCACCTCTTCCCATTGAAAATAGTGCAGAGGGGCGAAGAGGAGGCAGAGAGGGGGGCGGGAGCTCAGTTCCTGCACTTGGCTCTTCCATTCTCCACCCCCTGCACACGAGGACAACGTATATCGGCTCGGCGTGAAAACCGAGCCGATATACGTTCGTGTGACTTCACCCTGAGACCTATGCTTTGTAGTGTCAGTAACTAGGATTTTAAGATAAGAAGTCAACAGACAAATTAAATAAGGCTAAGCTATGTTAACAGAGAAGACACACAACTATTGCAGAAATATTGTCTAATGTAACAGCAATATCCTAACCTAAGTAATTTCTATGTCTGAGACCAACCTTAAAGGGGTTGTCTCGCGGCAGCAAGTGGGGTTCAGCACTTCTGTATGGCCATATTAATGCACTTTGTAATATACATCGTGCATTAAATATGAGCCATACAGAAGTTATTCACTTACCTGCTCCGTTGCTAGCGTCCCCGTCGCCATGGTTCCGTCTAATTTCGGTGTCTTCTTGCCTTTTTAGACGCGCTTGCGCAGATCCGTCTTCTCCCTTCTTCTCCCTTCGGCTCCGCTCGGCAGCATCGACATTTTGGCTCCGCCCCCTTGTACGCATCATCGCGTAGCTCCGCCCCATGATGTGTGCCGGTTCCAGCCTCCTGATTGGCTGGAATCGGCACGTGACGGGGCGGAGCTACGCGATGATGCGTACAAGGGGGCGCAGCCAAAATGCCGATGCTGCCGAGCGGAGCCGAAGGGAGAAGACGGATCTGCGCAAGCGCGTCTAAAAAGGCAAGAAGACACCGAAATTAGACGGAACCATGGCGACGGGGACGCTAGCAACGGAGCAGGTAAGTGAATAACTTCTGTATGGCTCATATTTAATGCACGATGTATATTACAAAGTGCATTAATATGGCCATACAGAAGTGTATAACCCCATTTGATTTCGCGAGACAACCCCTTTAAGAGCTTTGAGACTATTTGGTAGATGTCAATAAGCCTTATGATCAATAAGCTTTGTCACCTATGTAACACTAATCTTTGTACCAAGTAACTCTTGAATCCGCCTTCTTCTTTCTGTATAAGAGTTGGTAATGTTGATAATAAAGTAGAATTCATTGAGTTCTCATGGAGAAGTGTCTTGACATAACATGGAGTGATTTCATGCCATTGATAGATAATTGCTAGCAAATCTTCTCATCACGGGCTTCCATATCTACCAATTTGGCACCTGGCAACGAGGTCATCAGATCGGTACCGGTGTGGTCCGATAACAATCCGTATTTGCCCAAATTTCCCCGTGGACATGAGGCCTCAGACCTAGCTGTACCTGCTGCCCAGCTAATGCCTTTTTAGACTAGATTTACACATGCAGTTCTTGATGCAATGTTTGTTCCAAAATCAGGAGTGGATCCAAAAAGTATAAGGCCACTTCCACACGGGCGATTTTGTTCCAATGTGACAGTGCTACAAATCTCATGCATGTGAAGCCCATGCTTTCCGATGGGTTCTTTCATATGAGCGATGTTTTGTACTCTGCGACATTGCCAGACTATAAAATAATCGTGGCATGCTCTATACAGTCACGATTTGCCAAGTTTCGTAGCCCATGTTTCCTTATGGAGCCTTCCTATGTGTTGCATCGCATAAAAACGTGGTTTTTGTGCAGTGCAACATTTACAGTAAGAATCCTACTGTAAAAGCCCTATCACAAGCCCTAGCTGCATAAAAAACAACAACAAACAAACACATACATCACCTAAGAAGTGCTGTCAGCTCCGGCGCGTCTTCTCCCCAGCAGTCGCTTTCAGGCAGTTCTCCCTGGACAGGGATTTGTAAATCCCCATCTCCAGGAAGCGCTCAGCCAATCAGAGCTAGGGCTTGATGAATCAAAGAATGGCTGTGATTGGTTCAATGAATGGCTGTGATTGGTTCATCGAGCACTGGCTCTGATTGGCTGAGCACCATAACATTCAGCCAAATATGGAGAATACCGCGGACTTCTGCCACAGCTGTGGCAGGAGTTTCCTTCATCTCCGCAGGGATGAAGGAATCCTCTGCCACAGCTGTGCAGCATGCTCTCCATTGCTTTCAATGGGATCGGAACTGCTGCCAGTCCCATTGAAAGCTGTGGTTTGTCGCAAACCCTGCAGTATGATTTTCGGGGAAGGACTTGAAATATAAGCCCTTCCCTGAAAAGCATCAATAAGTGGTAAAAAAATTACTCACCTCTCCGCCGCGTCCTCCGGCTGGCTCCCTGACACTGCTGTCCAGCACTTTCAGCAGGCGGGGATTTAAAAATCCCTGCCTCCTGAAAGTGCTGTGCTGATTGGCTGAGCGCTCAGCCAATAGCAGCTAGTGCTTAGCTATTGGCTGAGCGCTCAGCCAATTACAAATAGTGCTTAGCTATTCATTCATGAATTGACTGTAATTGGCTGAGCGCTCAGCCAATAGCTAAGCACTAGCTGCTATTGGCTGAGCACTCAGCCAATCAGCACAGCACTTTCAGGAGGTGGGGAAAATCCCCGCCTGCTGAAAGTGCTGGACAGCAGTGTCGGGGAGCTAGCCGGAGGACGCGTCTGAGCGGTAATTTAAAAAAAAACTTTTTTACCACTTATTGATGCTTTTCAGGGAAGGGCTTATATTTCAAGCCCTTCCCCGAAAATCAGACCTGCACTGAGGAGAGCCCCACAGCGTCCGGAGAGGTAAGTATAATGTCTTTTCCCTCTCCATGGCTGCAGGCACGCACGGATTTCACTGCGGGATTCAGCAGTGGTATCTGTGCGTGCAAGTGGACATGTGGCCTTAGATCGTGTCAATGTGATGCGCGTTAACTCACTGGAAACAGTACTGATACTTGGCAAGGTCAGTGGGAAGAGAAGATCAGGACGGCAAAGAACAAGACAGCTAGATACAACCAAGGCCACCACCAACATGTCAATCGCCGAACTGAAGGAAGTTGTGAAAGACAGAAACCTTGTGGAGGACGTTGATCCATGGAGTGACTGAGGGTTGGGTGCGACTGAATGGATAATAATCAAAACACACTAAAATAGAGCAGACAGCATTTGAAAATCGTGGTGTTAGAAACGCCGTGTTTGAGCGCTAGTCTGCGAACCCCAATTGAAATCAATGGAGATGCTTAATGTTTAGCGTTGTAAAAAGCGGTGAGGCCTTAGACGATCGATGGGTCTGATGCGCGGTATGAGGTAGTCAGAGGAGGGGCGCTTCATCGCTCTCCAGTAGAGGGTCCCCCAATGTCTCTGGACGACCCGCAGTCTGCTCTGTGTCCTGACACCTTCTGTCGCTCCGCTTGCTGCGCCGTACTAAGGCGGACCTGTATATACGCCCTCGAACATGCGGGCTGCGTGACCCGGCGTCTTCATGCCCTCACATTGCCCGTCACTAGGGCGTTCCTGTGGTAACATTTCGGACGTACTCCATCTGGCCTACATGTGCCATCACCTTACATGGATCTTTCACATCACCACACAATGTACTGCTGTCAAAGGCATGGAGGCCACGTCCAGCACTGCACCCCCTGCTACTAGCAGCCTGGCGTTGGAGAACTACATTATGTTACCCCCAGTCTACTCTTAGCCCTATGTATTACATACACACACCACGTGATGCATCATATACAGTAACACACTATGGTTACGGTTGTAGCTCCTACAGCCGTGAAGCGAGCCCTCGGCTGGCGACGTAAAGCGGCCGCGCTGTACGGTAGCAGGAAGAGGAGACACGTGTGTACCGGAGATCAGCGGCTGCAGCATGGCGCTTTACCAGACCGCGGCCGGGATCCTGGACAGACTGCAGCAGAAGGAGGGGGCTGTGAAGACCCTCGTGTATGACAGCGGCTATAAGGTACACATCGTACATGAGGAGCCCCCCGTAGTGCGAGCGGGCTGACGGGGGGCTTCACTGTCGGGGCACACAGAACTGTGCCGTGCTGGAAATACAGATGTGAGGCCGACTGCTGTGTAGATCTGAGATATATATATATATATATATATATATTAAACATACTCAAAGATACGGGAATCTCCCTGATCACCTGATCTCCTGGTTTTCCACTTTTTTTGCAAGTGTTTTGAGCAGTGGAAACGGACACAAGATTTCACAGCTGATTGTAGTTCTATGAATCGGTCATCACAAAATAGGTGAAACGCCCCTTCACACGGGCGACGAAAATTTTCTCGCAATGCGACAGTGCTACAAATCGCATGTATGTGAAGTCCATGATTGGTTCTCGAGCGCCACGGCTCAGCCAATCACTGTAGTGCTCAATGAACAAATCACAGACATTGCATTGAATGGCTGTGATTGGTTCATTGAGTGCTGCAGTGATTGGCTGAGCCATGGTGCTCGAGAACCAGTAAGAGTCAGCGCTTCCTGGAGGCGGGTTTTTTTTAACCCCAGATGAGGAAGCACTGGCTGAAGATTACAGACAAGTGTGCCGGAGCGGACAGCGCCTGATAAGGGCTGTATTGGTTTTTTATTAATGTGTTTGCTGAAAACTACAAACAAGTGTTCCAGAGCTGCAGAGGAGATGTGCGGTGGAGCGGACATCAGCCCGGGCACCCAGCACTGCAGCCTGTGATTCTCCCCTTCTCTGTGGACAGCAGAGGTCAGGTGACCGCTGCCTGCCAATTGGACACAGTAACATCACCTTTCTGAACCCCCAGCATGTGAGCGCTGGTGCCAGGAGAACGGGCGGTAACGCAGCTTTTGATTGGCAGGCAGCGGTCACTTGAATAAAGGGCGGCTTCAGACGACCGTATATCGGCTGGGTTTTCACGCCGGCCGATATATGGCGTCCCTCTCTGCAGGGGGAGGAGGCTGAAGGGCCGGGAGCAGTGCTCTGAGCTCCCACCCCCTCTTTGCCTCCTCTCCACCTTCCTGCACTATTTTCAATGAGGAGAGGTGGGACGGGGGCAGAGCTAATTCCCGAAACTTAGCCCCGCCCCCTTCCGCATCCTCATTGCAAATAGTGGAGAGGGGGCGGGAGCTCAGTGCACTGCTTCCGGCTTTTCCAGCCTACTCCCCCTGCAGAGAGGAACGCCGTATATCACGCTGGCCGATATATGGTCGTCTGAATGCGCCCGAATGCTGTCCACAGAGGCCAGAGCAATCGCGGGGCCGCAGCGCTGGGGCTGAGGAGGGGGAGTACCTTTTTGTTTTATTTTAGATTTTAAATAGTGCATTTTAACCGGATAATCCTTTAGGGGTATGTTCACATCTCGTGGATTTTGGCGCAGTTTTTGATGCAGTTCAGGAGCAGACTTCATCATTTCATTTGGAGGGGTGAATTCGGATGCAGATTTTGGTGCAGATTTTCTGCAGTGGAAAATTTGTATCCGTTCTGCTAGTGTTTTCCATATCTACAAGAGTGATGGCCTATCCGGGACTATAACATTTATAGTAGCATGAAGCCGCTGCTTCTATGTAGTCAGTGAGCAGCGGAACCCCTTCATCCTGCTGATCTGCAGGTTCCCAAGGTCAAACACTCACCGGATAAGGGGGTTGTCTGCAACTTAATATCAATGACTTCTCAGGATAGAACATCAGTAGTTGATGGGGGTGGGTGGGGGAGAATTCACTTTAGTGGCTGTGGCACAGTCCAAGCCTAGTGAAGCAGGACTCCAGTGTTATCATGAGAGGCAAGCTCCACCCACTGCCGATTGGCAGCTTTCTCCCTGCCCATTGTCTGTAGGTGGAGCCTGCATGTCATGACTACATCGGACTCCTATTTCACAGCACTCGGATCCCATTGCTACGATCAAACCATGAGACCATTCCCTGTGTGAATTTTTGCCTCATTTGTGCTCACTTGATGTTATATTGCTGCATGTCATATGTGGAGGTGAAGTGCCGGTTATATTCTGGGGTCTTCTTTTTAGCCCTAACTTTTTCTTACTCTCCCCAGAATGTGCGCCAGTTGTACGCCCTGCTTTGTGAGACGCTGCGCTACTCTACTGTGATCGAAGAGATCATCAAGAGTTCAGAACTACTTCGCGGACCGAAGAAATTGCCTATGAACCTGGCTAAGGTAAGTAACATAAGTTGCTAGGGCTACCAGCTGACACCTCCTAGGAGGGTAGGTGAGACCTGATGTTGGGTGATTGTGCTTACTGCAGTTTGGTTTTCTATCTTAGGTCCTGGTGTATGACTTGCTTTTTGGGAAAGGACTTCAGTGTGGGGGCCGATGGAAGTCAACAATTCTGGCACATCGAGCAAGACTACAAGCAGAGCTCGCAAAACTAAAAGTCAAGAAAAAGGTCAGCAACAACCAGGACTTGGTGACATCAATGGGTGGCTCACTTGATGGTATGTAGGGAAAGCTTCAACAAGTAGGGGGTAAACCCTGAAAATGACCCTCCGGTCCCAGACAAACCAAGATGGCCACACCAGTTTTCTGGCAACCCACTGTATTGGAAGTCGAAGACTAGTAGTAATCAGAGCAATGTGTAGTGTCTTGGACCACCGATGCACTACAAATGCAATGTGCTTCAAGTCGCCAGAGAAGTAGTGTGGCCATCTTCATTTGTCTGGAACAGAGGTTTGGTGTCCCACATAAACCTTCCTCTCATGTTAGGTCCTGCTTTGCCTCGTTATGTACGTGTCAACACACTGAAGACCTCCATGGATGATGTCCTAACTTACTTCAAACGTCAAGGTTATACCTACCTGGGTAAAGCTCGCAGGTAAGTACACAACATACTTTATATGAAGTCTTATTAATATTATGTACTTCCTAAGCACTAAATATAGTTTTATGGAGCAGTGATTAAGTAGGGTATTTTTTAGTCTTAATGGCGCCTTGATACCACTGGGATTTGTCCCAAGTCTATAACTGCATGTGACAAGTGGAATCAGTCTTTGACTAGCTTTGACGGGTTGTTTCTACACTTTAAGTTATTTCCTGTTCACGCGTTAGGGAATACCTTTTTGATGGGTGGAGTTCCAAGGGCTTAGACCCCCCACCAATCATAAGAATGGGGGGCCTGAAGGTTCCAAAATCAATGGAGCAGCAATCAAGCTTGTGCACTGCCACTTCATTCATTTCAATAGAACTGTCGGGGATGGTCAAGCGCTTGATCTCAGCGATCTCCAGCAGTTCCATGCTCAACTGCTGATCCGTTGATTTGGGAACCTTTTGGACCTTATTCTCGTGATTGGTTGGTGTCTGACCGCAACGACCGCCACCAATCCGATAGTTGTTCTGTATCCTGTGGATAGGTGTAACTTTAAATGTTGGCATAACCACTTTAAGGAGTTCCTCTTATTCCCAAAGTTTCAATTACCACTAGTGCCATTACAGAGACCTTTTGCGGTTCTTAGGCCACAGGTGCTGAAATGTAGTGCTAAAAATCACAAAATAAGTCTGATTAAGTACATATCTATCATCTTGTTTAGTATCAAGGAGCTGATTGACTTTGGACAGAAATCTGGGAAGTCATTCCTTCAGGATCTTCACATCCCCAACCTGTTAGTTTTTCCACCCAGTACAGACTTTCACAAGGACTCCTTATACACAGCCGGACATCTTATATTGCAGGATAAGGTGAGCATATCTCCTGTATATATCTGTCATTAGAGGGGTATTCCCATGCCAGATTCAGAGCCGAGATGGGAAAGTGCCGCTATGGAAACAGCTAAGCGCTTAGCGCAGCACTGTACGTAACTCCCATTCACTTCCATGAGCGCTACGGAAACAGATGTTCACTAAGCACTTGGCTCTTTCCTACAAGTGGTTGCAACAGGGCCATGGAAAGCGAGATGGGAATACTCCTCTTATACTACTATGCTTCCCCAGGCAAGTTGTCTCCCAGCGCTACTTCTGGACCCTCCTGTCGGTTCCTGTGTGATTGATGCTTGCGCTGCCCCTGGAAACAAAACCAGTCACCTGGCTGCCATAGTCCAGAATAAGGGGTAAGTAGAGCTGTAGGAAAGAGCATTGCAGAAAGTATCTGCATTGAAATGGGTATCTAGATCTCTCTGTAGACCGCGGATTAGTGGTTTCACAGATGATCTTATTGCCAACAATAACATTTGGTGCAATTTGAAACCCATTGATATTTTCAGGAAAATTTTTGCCTTTGACCTGGACACAAAACGTTTGGCAACTATGAGTACGCTGCTGCTGCGCGCTGGGGTCACATGTCAAGAACTGGCCAACCAGGACTTCCTTACAGTCAGTCCGTGTGACCCAAAATATCAGAAAGTCAGTCACATCTTGGTGGATCCGTCATGTAGTGGATCAGGTAAGTGCCTTTTCCATAGGTGGGTACAAAATGGGAGCCTTCTTTGGGATCGGGGAACCTCTGTTTACTGTATATTCCAACTCCTCGATGACCAGTGTGTTTAAAAAAAATCATTCACAATACAGTAGTGTTAAAGAGTCATTTGGGGAGTAGATTTGGTTTTTTTTCTTCTATTCGCCCTGCGGGAGAAATAATGCATTATTTTTTCTTTTGTTTTTAACTCATAGTAGCAGTTTATATTTTCCAATAATAAAAACCTTTATTTTCCATTTATTCTTACGTTTTCTTTCTTAGTCCCCATAGGGGACTACAACTTGTGATTGTCTGTTCATTTATACCATATATCGCAATGCTTTAGTATTGCAATATATGGTATTTCTGTCAGCATTTTGTTAAAGGGGTCAAAGTGAAGTTTATATACTCTATAAGGTGATAATTTTGCAATATATCATTATAACTTGTTTTAGAAAGCCGTGGAGATAATGGTTGACCCGTGGCCTGCACCCTTCAGTCAGTACCAGTTATCTCATTGGGGTTCTGTTCAAATGAATGGGCGTCTGCAGAAATCTCTGCAACCAATCTGCTCTGTCTCATTCTTGGGCAGCTTTTTATAAGGGCTCATTCACATGGCCGTATTTCATTCGTTCAGCGTATTCATGGCCTGAAATATGCTGATGTCCTGCGTGTTTCTGCCTTTCTGCGTTTTTTACATGCGTTTAAATTGCATGGATTTCTTGCGCAAAACACAGCAAATACATAGCTTTTTTATGTATGTGTTTTTACGCAAGCCCATTGATTTCATTGGTCTATTTCGATGTGTAATTTTCGCCAAATTAGGACTTGTGTGAAAAATATGCAGCTGTGAATGAATTGAAAACAATAGGTTCTAATTACTGCATATTACACATGTAAAAAATCCGTGTGTAATATGCCGTGTATTTTCTTTAGTGTGAATGAGCCCCAATGGGGGTCCTCTCTGACAATGTAACTAATTTCTCAGGTATGCCCGATCGGATGAGAGTCCTTACAGATGAGTCCGGCTCTGATCAGGATGAGAGGCTGCAGGCGTTGTCCGCGTTCCAGAGGCGCGCTGTGTCCCATGCGCTCAGGTTCCCTTCTGTGCAGTACGTCGTCTACTCTACCTGCTCTATACACCAGCAGGAGGACGAGGATGTAGTGAAGGATATTCTGGAGCAACATCCAGACTTCAGGTACGTGCATATCCTCAGCTTGTGGTATACAGCCATTATGTTGTGGAGATAATTCTGCCATTTCTTTGTCCCCTACAGGTTGGTTAATGTTCTTCCGATGTGGCCAGCGCGGGGGCTGAACACGTTCCCCGGATCAGAGTGTTGTCTCCGGGCCTCCTTGTCAGAAACTCTCACAAACGGATTTTTTGTAGCCCTATTTCAGCGCAGAAGTCCAGAGGAGAAAAGGTAGAAGAAGATATTAATGGGCCACTCAGAGCAAACTGTCTATAGTTTCCCCAGGGCGCAGTTGGCATACGGAGCACACTAGCGCATATGAGATACTTACCAATTGCTATATTGATTAGATATCATTTACTTCTGTCCCACGTGATCTCCACAGTGACTAGTGGAGTCATACGGAGACGGCTGGGGGAACGGCAGGAACTTTTTCCTATTCATTCCTATAAGAGCAGCGATGCGAGTCTCAAAGGAGTGAATAGACAGCGGAACACATTTATTGGTATAAATTGTGCCTGTTTTGGTGCAAATCAGTTTAGACAAATTTAGTATTGCGTTGCACCAAAAAGAACAGATGTTACAGGTCTCATCCACTGTTCAACGTGCCATATTTAGCAAAAGAGGTGAAGTTGGAGTGGAGTTTAATTTTATTTTTACGTTTATTTTGAAAAATAACGTTTTTAGGCAGATTTAAAAATTGCAGCTTTTAAACAGTTGTAAACCTTGTAGCAATCACACTCCATTAGGGGGCTGCCGTACAAAGGGGCCGTATCTCTGCACATATTTAAAGATCTAACAAATATCAGAAGTTGATGTAAGTTTTCATATTTTAAACTGTGCGGGGGGGGGGGGGGGAGGCCACCAGTAGAGATGAGTGAGCGTGCTCTCTAAGGAAAACTACTCGAGCAAGTAGTGCCTTATGCGAGTACCAGCCCGCTCGTCTCAAAAGATTTGGGTGCCGGCGGGGGAGAGCGCGGAGGAATGGGGGGGGGGAATCTCTCTCTCCAGCCCCCCCCCTCACTCCCACAACTCACCGCTCACCCCAGCCGGCACCCGAATCTTTTGAGACGAGCGGGCAGGTACTCACAGAAGGCAATACTCGCTCGAGTAATTTGCCTTAGCAAGTACGCTCGCTCATCTTGATGTACCTGAAAAGTGATGTATGTTGTATTTCTACACTTGGTCACATCACATATTTATTTTCCCGTATAATTCAGGCGAGAATCTTGGTGCAATGATAATAAACAAATCCTATTGTGAAACAAGTTTGCTTATGAGATGCAACAATCTGAATATCTAGTACATCCAATGTTGCTTTCTCCCAACCCACCAAGTCTATTAGTGAGGTATAGCGATCATACAGATTGTATTGTCAGCCACCTTCTCCCTCCAGCAGTCTAATACAGATCCAAATAAGGACAGATCTAGGCAGCACTCACCCAGTAAGGTCCTTTATTAACCCATGCAATGTTCCAGCTCTCTCTGGAGCATTGCCTTAACTTGAGGGTCTTCCTGTAGATTGCTGCTGCCTGGATCTATATTTATTGGGATTTCAAGGGGACTGTGAATCGAGTTCTGCAAGGAGTGCACCATTATTATCTATACCACCAATGATGCTGATTTCTTTTAAGTACTAATACAGATCTGTTCCGGGTTCAGGAGCTTTCATTAGTGCCTTCTGTCTTACATGCAGCTTCCTGTAAAGTCAGGGACTGTATGTAGAACATGTGATGTCCCCACGGATGCAAGGCAGTTTTGTTTTTAAAAACGTTTCGCATTACTTCAGGGAAGTTGCAGTCCCTCGCTGCGGCAGAGTGTTTGCAATGGGAAACCTTGCATCGTGGTGCGATACTTTCCCAGCCCCATTGAAAGCTTTGGGTGAGGCGTTCCGAAGGGAACATGGCATGATTTTTTTTTTCCCAGCATCAAATGGGGTTCATAATCTCACGCAATTTTCTCAGCCATGTGAAAGTGGCCTTAGGCACCAGCTCTTCCACTCATAAGCTTTTGAAGTACATAGGAGACGACTAGAAAGGTCTCAGCAAGCTAGAGCACAACATGCCATGTGCCACTGGGAAATGGAATGTAGAAGCAGGGCTGTCCAGTATGGCATCAGGCAGTGGTGGGACACTGTGGGGGAAAAGTGGGCCCAATATATGAAATGGAGCCCCAAAGTAAATTTCACTTTGGCAGAAGTCTATGTATAGCAACATGTTTGGAGGGTACAGTGATTTTGAAATAGAGGTAGCATGAACCCAGAACAACTATGTACATTACACCCATGTATATCTTATCCTGAAACGCTGCGGGGTTCCAGAATAAATTTACTTCATTGATGCTGGTTAAACAGAGCTCCATGTCACAGGGTGCTGGCTCTTACCGCCCGCATTACCTAGAGTGCCAGCCTTCTCCATATTTGTGTATAGGGTGAGCTGTAGCTGGTGCCGGTGGGGAGAGGTTGGTGCGCTCCTGTGACTTGGAGCTGCATTTTATGGATGACAGTATCTTCTCAGCCCATTCCAGAATACATCTATATGGGGGTAATGAGCGTACCGGTCCGGGTTCGTGTTGCCCGTGGCTTCTGCAGCAGAGAGCTTGTCCTTCTCCTCTCAAGAGCATTCACACAAATAACCCGAGAGCCCTGGAAATGTTTTATCGCTTTGTCATATTAGATACCATGTTTTATGATTCTGTTTTTATTGCCAGCACATCCGAAGAACAGAAGACAGCAAGTCTACATCAAGTAAATGAAGAGTTAGAGGTTGATTCTTCTCAGGTCCAGTCCAAAAGGAAGTATGAAAGTATCAGTCAAAACTCCGTGAGCTGCACAAAGAGAAAGCGTAAGAAGAAGCGTAAAACGGATAAAGACTGATTTATATAATTTTTTTCTTACTTGATTCATGCCTTGTGAATGCATTTGAGCCTCTAATAAAAGTGTACTACACCAAGAGCTTCAATACTTATTAGATATCAAACCACATTCCCCTACATTACATGCCATTAAGGCTTCCTACACACGGAATGGGGTTCATATTCGTGCGTCGCACAAATCTTGTAAGATTTTCTCAGCCTGTACCCAAATGAGGTGAGTAATGCAAATCCAGCTACAGCTGGTGCCAAACTGTCACTTTTATTGTCACTTGAACTATTCCATGGCCGATTAAAAAGTAATGACTTTTTTTTTTTTTTTTAACCAGGTGTTAAATCTGGCAACGCTGTATAGGTGTCTGACCTGCAGTTGGACAGCCGGACCCTTCGGGTGGCTTCACACGAACGTGTGTTTGTGTTCCCGTGTGTCCATATGTGCGCACCGCTGTATGCTTATAAACACGTGTGTATGCAGGTGCGCGCAATGGTCTGCCGCCACCCCTTAATTGTTTTTCAAGAAACAGCTTTCAATACAAGCTCTTCCCTGAAAAACAACCATTTTAGTTTGTCTAAAAAAAAAATTAAAAAAAATTATATTTATATTATTATACCTGTCCACCGCTGCCCTGTCCCCTGTGGGATGAAGAACATATCTGCCACATGGGGCAGATTTTTTCTTCATCCCTGCGGGGAATAAAGAATTCCCTAGCGCAGCTGTCACAGATGACAGCTGCAGTAGAGGATCCAGCTGCTGCCACCCATTAATTGTTTTTCAGGGAAGGGCTTTAAATATAAACCCTTCCCTGAAAAACAAGCCAAACTCGTGTAAAAAAAAAACAAAAAACCACATACTCACCTTTCTTCAGCTGCTGAGGCTCAGCCACGTCCTCTAAGCGCTGACCCTGGGTCTGCAATGCAGTTCTTTGAGCAGACGGGGAATTAAAATCCCTGCCTGCTGAGAGCTGCTTCTGATTGGTTGAGGCGCTCAGCCAATCACAGGCAGTTCTTACTGAATGAATGACACGCACCAAAACACGCTCGTGTGAAGCCACCCTTTTCCATTCTTTCACAGCGAGGGAAAGCACTTTGTACTTGCCATCATCATGGCAGATTTAGTAGACATTCTCTAAAAGTACAGCAGAATTGTTCTATTGATTTTTTTTGTTACTTAGGAAAGGTGAAAATGATTCTCAAAAGGTTTCCATAAGGTTATAGTGAAACGAAGAGCCGTGCTGCAATACTTTTTAGAGAAATATCTACTATGATAGCATGTATAAAATACTGTGACAGAGTACTGAAGAGTATGGCTGTCCAACTGCAGGTTCAGACATGTTGATGCAGGATGATCAAACAACGCGATGTTGCCAGGTCTACCACTTGGAAAAAAATTACTTTTCAATCAGACCTTATACATAGCATGGAGGTCTGTGGTCCACTTACATTTAATGGCGAATTTACACAAATATTTTTGCACGTTTGGTGCAGTGCGCACAAAACTCACATGAATATGAAATTTATTCTTTTGAATGAATTCAATTACATGAGCAATTAGGGTTTTTTTTTTCCTTGCAGCATGTTCTATCTTTGGGTGTTCCCTCAGAACATCTCGCCAATTCTTTTCAATAGGACAGTGAAAGACACTGCAGGGCACTTGCATGCTGTGCGATATTTCAGTGTAATTTTATGGCCAGACTGAGAGACCATTTTCCCTGTTATCTGGCTTGGACTTTACTAAACTTCCAAACCACCAACTTCTGGTGAAATGTTACTAAAGTATACAAAATTCCTTTTCAAAATAACTTCTGAATATGCCCACTTTACAATTCTCTTTGGTGAATGAGCTCCTGTTCTAGTGGATTGCACTGTGTGGGATCCTATATACTTTAAGATGTCTGCAGTCTTAACCCTTTCCAATCCATTTTAGGATTGACTGGTTTCAATTTTTGCCATTACAGAACAGTGCCATCTGCTGGCTAAAGCCAGTAACTACATGCTGGAAAGTAGAGTGCCCCAGGCACATGGGAGCAGTACAGGCTTCAATGTTTATGTCGGAAGACATCAGACAGTGGACCTAAAAAAGGGGTTAACCTCTTAAGAGCACCATTTATTTTGGGTTTAAGGAAGCAACAGTTTTTTTTTTGGGGGGGGGGGGCGGGGGAAGAGAGCTTTTAATTTGCACTTTTTAAAAGCCATAACTTTATTTTTCTATCGCCGCTGGCCATAGAAGGGCTTGCTTATAATTTTTATAGGTACTGGTTTGAGTGCTTTTTTTTGGATAGCAGAAGGAAAAAAAGCCTAAAGTCTGCTAGTTTTTATTTTTTAAATAGCAAGAATTATGCAGTATAAAATGACACGTTTTTCTGCAGGTTTCCGAAAACACCAAAATTCACTTTTTTCTCTCAAATTTCATATGCAGCACTGCATTCAAAGAAATGTATTTTTCTATGCACGAGTGCTGTAGTTTTCATTAGTACAACTTTAAAATCACTTAACTGCAGTTTTTAGGAAGTAAAATGAACAAAATAAGCAGTTTGGCTCAGTTTAGGTTCTTATTTAACATTTTACCATGAAGGATAAATACTGTGCAATTTATTGCATAGGTCATTACAGATGTGATGCCAAGTGTGCATTTATTTTTTTAAAGAGGGGGAGTGGGAAAGAAGTGTTTTTCTACTTTTAAAACTTTTATGACCCTATAAAGGGAATTGATCCTACAATTATACATACTCATACATTGTGGTACTCCTGTACTTGCTAGCAAGCCTGCAATGGCATCAGGCTGCCGTGATGTCAGGAAACGCACTTCCTCTGTGAACTATTGATATGATGTGGTTAACATTCACAGCATCTAAGGTGTTAACAGGGGCAAAAGTGTTCCCTGATCCCAATGGCATTGCTTAGCTTCTGCACACATGCCATACACAGAATGTAAACTTATCAGTGTGTTAGGTGCCTTCGTCCTGGTGATAAAATTGCCCAATTTTCATGCGGTGCAAGAATGAAAAACACAGAATTATGAAACCAAGGATTTTCAATGTTTTCACTCATGCGATGTGAGAAAAACAAATCAAGTGCAGCATGACCTATCTGCCATGTTTCCCTATGGAGCCTCCTTTTTAATCACATCATAAACGTGTTTTTCCGGCGATTTGCTTTTAACATTAGAAAGTCTTTGAGAATGATGTTTTGTGAGAAAAAGCAGTGCAGACGCTCAAAAAAAAAAAATCTGGGAAAAAAAGTCACGATTTTGCTGTGATTTTCTTGTGGCAGTATCGTAATCACCAGTGTGAAGCAGTCCTTAAGTGGGTTAAAGAACCACTCCAGAGAATAACCTGCATTAGTTACACTGTAAATCCCAGGTAGCCAAACCTGCACCTAATGAGGCAGATCTGCTGCGGCATTTAACCCCTTCCATTTCAATGATTTCATTCAACAGCAAAATGGATATGTGCAGAAAATTTCTGCTCCACGTGGATTTTTGAAGTCTCCATGTGGCTCATACTGTAAATGCTGCAGAATTTGCAGCTGCATGGAGTAGCAGACAGCTGTCACAGCTATAATAGAGCTGTCTACTTATTTTGGTGAATAGAAAGTACAGCATTTTCTCTGCAGCAGCAATGGTAGTCGGTTGCTGTGCTGATGCATCATGGGATAGTACAGAATACTAAAAATCAGTAATCCCAAGCTTGTTCCCAATAAGAATCAGACAGGAGGCTGCACTGCATGGAAGCGACTGCAGTATACAGAGAAGACCTCCAGAGTGACAGGCAACAGATGAAGGAAAAAAAAAAAAAAGTATATATGTATTCACTAGAGTGATACTTTAATTCTATTCCTACCGACTTCCAGTTTTGTATCAATTGGTGTCAGCCAGAACAGCAGTCATGTTAGTCCCACACAGTATGGATCCCGCCTTACATGGTTTGTGTAGTGCTGAGTGAAAACACTATTACATAAGGAATAAGTTAATTTTGTGATAGAGTGTAAAGGATTTATTAAAAGGGGATGATCTGGGAAAAACACTATTGATGACCTACCCTCAGCATAGGTCATCAATAGTTTAAATCGCCAGGGACTCACCATGTGGGAACCCCAGGAATGGGCAGATCGCCTGGTCCATTATCAGTGCAGCGGACCAGACATGTCATAGGAGACTGGAAGCAAGTGCCCCAAGCTGGCTTCACTTCCATTGAAATCAATGGAAGGTGAAAAGACTTCCACTTCTGACACCAGTGACAGCTATGCAGTTCCACTCCCATCTACTATGACACATGTACAGCAGGTTAGGCAAATCAGCTTTTTGCCTGATACCCCGAGCAGTAGGTCCCTGGCCATTAACTAGTCATGACCTGTCCTGTGGATAGGTCATCCATGTCTGCCTGGAAAGCCCCTTTAACTCTTTGAAACCCACATCACCCCCCAAAATACCTTCTACAAGCAAGAACAAGTTAAGCAGTTTTATTTAAAATCGGAATTTAAGACATAAGAATTTATAAAAACAAAAACTCTAAAAATCCTCCCAAGTCTAATTCAGGCAAAACAGCAAGCTTACAAAACTATGTACATCCCCACATACATAAAGCCATACACAATTGTCCACAGCAGATTTCAGCACTGTTAACCTCACAGTAGTGCGTTGGACTGTAAAGCTAAGAAGGTCTGCGGGTCCCATTCTAGCTGGAGGACAACTCTGGGATTCAGAAGATTTAGTAGATCACAGTAACACTTGGGTTTCCTCATCCGCAGCACTGAGAGGATGGAGAAAAATTCACACTAAAGACATTCCTTCTGTCATTTTAAGCAATGGTTCTTTGCACTACTTGTGGATGAAGTTACCAGATCTCCATTGACATGGAATGGAGAAGAATCACTGTCAGCAGATGGAGTGGCAGGTCCACTTTACTAGTCCATTCCTTCATACAGATCCAGGCATCCCAGCACCAATAATGAAGAAGCCCTCTGAAGCCACCATAGGTAAAACTGAAGACTTAGGGTTGAGCATCTCCCATAATCATTTACCTGTATCCACTATGAGACCTTATTCAGATCTTTAAAGGCTTCCTCCCCTCCCTATACATTAGATTAAAGCTGATGAAAATGGCCAATGTCAACAAAAACGATCCATCAAGTTGAAAAGATCATTTATTGTTAAATTTCACCAAACGACATCCAGAGTCTGGAAAGATGTCAGCCATGTTTGAAGTCTGTCCAATAGTTGACCAGAAGATCTTTCTTTGAATGTTCCCAGAAAGCACTTTCATCCATCACCGACATCACTGAACAGGTATGGCCAGTTTGAAGACCTGCGACTGCCAATATGGACAGGACTGTGCCTGGCTACATCAGTAAAAAGCTTTTCCGTAATCAGCCTACTTCAGTGTAATGCCACTTGTACATTTGTCTCTTCGCACCATGGTTGCTTATGCAGGCAAGTTTCATTAGTGTTACCACATTCTCTGGGATATGAATCATTTACATGTTGCACAAGTCAGCTAATTACTAAGATATGCCAGTACAAGCGCTGGGAAAGGAGAGAAGCTCCTAAAGAAGCAAATAAAACACCAGGTACAGAAAATGGGAAGGTAAAATACTTTTGGGAGGAGGCATCAGTCAACATTGTTTTGTCCAGCATCTCTTTAAAGTGGTTTTTCAAAACACCATATGAAGTGGCATGCTGGCAAGTACCAAGAAAGAAATCACTAAACCCCTTACTGCATGTGGGAAATGCCCTGTGAAAGGTCATCCTACTTCCAACTGTTTTGCTGCATGAAGCAGACAGCTCCATACATTGCACAGTGGCTTGAGTTAATATTGCAGGTCGAGTCATATTGATGAGAAAGGAACTCCACCTGCAGTACCAATTTGGGCCACTGCACAAATGTTCAGAGCCACCTGCTTCTTGCACCAAAAAACAAAAAAACAACTAGAAGTGTGATGACCCTTTAAGGCTAGGGCTACAGAGCAACGTTGTTCTTCCAGCTACTTTCAGACAAACCAAAACCATTTGTGAGATTCTACCCTTTTAGATATCATTTAAAACAAACAAACATCAAATCAGAAATGGTTTGCAAGCAATTTGCAGGCAGTGATTTGCAATCTGTTCTGGTGAAGCTGTATTTCTGATAGTACACAGTGTTGATTTTTTTTTGTGAACATTAGCTCATAATGTGACACCTTTGAAGATGTGATCAAAATGTAGCCCTAGCCTGAATGATCTTCCAGGCCTTACCCCTTAAGAAAAAAAACTGCAACCAAGGAATGGAGACTGGAGAGCAGTGGTCCCCCATTCTAGTTTTCTTCAACAGTAAGCAAGTAACAGATTGGGAGACCACTACTGCAAAGCAAAGTTGGTCGTGTCCTCCACCCCAACAGGATTGGTCTATGAAAATCTAAATATGTACATCTAATACGTGGGTACAGGGTTAAATTTGCACTGGACATAGTCAACCTTCCAAACTGTCCCGACATGTCTTATGGCTGCTCAGCTAAGCAGTGGAGGGATTTTAGGACTATGCATCAACCAGAGTAACAGTTACAGCTGTGATCTCATGTGCAGGTCAATTCATTGCCCGTTGAAGAAAGCTTTAAAGAACTACTCGCCCTCCAAGTTAATCGATTACTATGGCGGCTGACTCGCTGCTCAAGCAATAGCTAAAGTATTGAAGACCCCCAGTATCTGCTGCATCCAGACGCATTCTATCATGCATTTCACTTTCACTCTTCCCCTTAGAGGTAGCTTACAAATACATTTTTTCACAACACAAATAAAGTGACTGACGATTACGGAGTAGAGACAGTCATAAGTTAAGATGTTGCCTGCTTGTTATTGAATTTACAATCTGCGCTCAGAGAGGGGAAGGAGAACCGTTTTAACAGTCCTAACACATCCTAAAGCTTTAGGAGTCAGAGCAAATAAATGGTTAACAGCTTGCAGTAATTGTGACAAAGTGGCAGATTTCCAAAAGTTCTGGTGTAACCTTGGAAATCCTGGCAAAAAAAAAAAAAAAAGCACTTTAGTAGCAGTGATTCCCTAGAATACATATAGAAGATATGCACCAGGCAGCAAGCGTCATCTCAGACAACTTGGTGAAGATCGCAAAAAGAAAACAAAAAGTGGCGTTAAATATTCATACTGAAGATTGCTGTTGTCGTGGTGCAGGGGGTCTAGGCTTTTGGCACTCCTTCCCTTACTGAGCAATTCAGCAATAGCTGGAATAGCACGTTACCTAGATCATCAAGTAGAGAGGAAGCAGGCAAAAAGATAAAAAGGCACTGCAAATAAACTGATTCAATTTGTAAACGAAATCCAAAGTACAAGCAGTTCTACAGAATACATTTATACAGAAAGTTGAAGCCTGCTGCCGCCAGCCACAGGATGGTCACTCCGTCCAGATGAGAAAGTGCAAGGTGGCAAAAATGGTCCATTAGGAGCAAGACCAGTTGAAACGGTTTGGCAGTGTCATTATGCATGTTACAGTAGCCACGTCACTCCGTAAAGAATCAGGGAAGGTTGGCAATAGCCACCAGACCTTGCCTGAAGAGGAAAAAAAAAAAAAAAGTCAATCCCTCCTCCCAACTCCAGAGTTGCAACGGCTCACGTTCAATTCTCTGATTTCAAGAAAACTCTTGCCGATGGTGTAAAAACAGAGTGGATTCCATTCTGTAACTACTTCTTCCGTGTATGCTGGCGCCGTGCCATTAGTCGCTGCCGAGCTCCAGAAGTCTTAGAAGTCACTCCAATTGAGAAGCCGTGATTCGCTTGACCTTGATTTAGGAGAATACAAGAGAGGATATTAGAAATGGGATTGTTAATCACATGCAATATTAAAGTCCAGCTTAGTCAGCTGAAGAGTAGCTCCAGTTTCCTTTTACACGAGTCGAGACTCTCATGGTTTTCGTTTGAGTGAATGAGCTGGTGACGTGATCACCAGCTCCCCGCCCTCGGGCAGCCTGCTTAGACTGCATGATTCTCGTTGACAATAGCGCAGTTGTCGTTCACTAATTGGTCAGTGTTTCATATAACTATATGAGCGATCAGGGTTTAAACTGCACAAGGAGACATGGATTTTAATGCCGGCTGAAACTGAACGACCAGAGAAAAGATCACAATTCGTTAGTTGTTGGCAATGTTTAAACTGAACGATCGTTCAGTCTAAACATAGGGCTTATTCAGACAGGCGTATAGCGGTTGAGTTTTCACGCCTGGCTGATATACTGTCCCTCTCTGCAAGGGGAGGAGGAGGGACAGGAGTAGTGCACTGAGCTCCCACCCTCCTCTCCAACCCTGTTTGCAATGGAAAGGGGTGGGCCTTAGCTCCGCCCCATCCCTCCCATTGGAAGCAGTGTCGAGGGGCGGGTGCTCAGTGCACTGCTCCTGTCCTGCCTCCTCCCCTTGCAGAGAGGGACAGTGTATAGCGGCCGGAAGTGAAAACTTGACCGATATACACCTGTCTGAATAAACCCTAAGGCTGTGTTCACACTTGGCATTTCTTGCTGCATTTTTAACCCCTTAAGGACCAGGTTGTTTTGTACCTTAAGGACCAGACACTTTTTAGGGATTTTACCCATGTGGCGGTTTTACTGCTCTATTTTTTTTCCTTTAGCTACCAAAAGTATTTTTGCTGCGTTTTTTTTTCCGTGACATATAGGACTATTTTTTTAATATCTTTTTCACTGACTTTTTTTTCTGTTTTTTAGTTTTTTTGAGGGTAAAATGCTAAAAATGATTTTTTTAACATTTATAGTTTTTAAAAAAATTATTTTTATATTTACACTAAAATAAAGTATGGAAATGGGTTCCTCTATTTATTTCGGACGTTTTGATATATAGTATGTATGGTTTTGGTTTATAGGGCGCATACGGTGACGGTTTTTGTTGGCGTCTGCTTTGTGTTATTCTCTTTCTTTTGTATGTATTGTTGTTTTGTCTTACTGATGTATGTAATTGTGTTTTTTACTATCTATGTCCCCCATGACGTCATATAAGACCTCTGGGGGACACTCACTTTTTTTTTTTACTTTATTTGACATTTTCCCACTGTAGCTGGGGCGTCCATAGGATCCCCAGTTGCAGGGGATAGCAACCCCTGTGGTGACATTAGTCACCTGCAGAGCTGCCAGGGTCTAAGTCTGACCCTCCAGCTCTGCATAGCAGGGAATCCCGGGAGGTCACATGACCCCCCGAGGCTCCCGTAGTGAAAGAACTTCTTACTTTCACTTTGTCCCGACAGTGTTCATTGAGCACTGTATATCGGGGAAGCAGAAGGCAGGAAGGGTTAAAAACCCCTCCTGTCTTCTGCTCTGGGTTATCAGCTGTCACTAACAGCTGATAACCCGTACCTGCCTCTGACTGATTGCAGAGACAGGAGGCTTAGAGCACCGCCGGGGCCCGCTGACACCGGCATTGTCATGTATGTTACACAGATGCAAAAAAAACATACAAGAAAACAAAAAAACAAAAACTCATGCTTAAAATGCATATAAAAAAAAACAAAAGACCATTTGAATACACTTTAATCCGACATTAAAAACTTTTACTGTGATGTATTAAATATCAATGGATGCTGTGGAATTTAGTTCAGGAAAAGCAGGGAATTCTGGGTCTTTTCTAACAGGCTGTGTGCCAAGCTCAGAAAAACATGCAAACTCAAATTCCTTATTGACGGCAATGCAAAAAATAAGTTATCTGCTTTTTTTAGTGGTGTGGAAGAGCATAGTGGGCTACACTTTTTGAACCCACAAAAAGCACATAGAAACGTTTGCATGGCTAAACAGTCAAAAATCTGCATCGTTTGCCTACATTTAACCAGTTCTAGTCAACGGGTCCAGGAGAACGCTACATTTTCATCCACTAAAAACGTGAAGTGACCATATAGACAGCCTCTTGCTTTAAGAGCACTCAATGGCCTCCCCACTGACAAGCCCTATGAGGCGGGGCTAGAATGTATTACAGCACTACTTCCAGTTTGTACCATGTGATCTGGTGTCTAAGTCCCTCCCCCTCCTGGGATTTGTGATGGGCTTGCAGGTAAGATGCCTGAACCGGCTCATTCCAGTTATGAAGCCAGGGGCCTTCTGTCTGCATCTGGCTAGTGTAGTTATTGAAATAAGCCCGCCCCCCGCAGTGATATCACTGACACTATGAAGGGAGGTAACTGGGCTGAAGTGGAGGCATCAGCACCACCAGATCCACATGTCTCCAGAAAACCCCTTTAAGAGTAATACAAGTCCTGAGACATCTAATTCTATTAACTCATAAAATCCTGCTGCTCTGATCAGCGAATCCTCCACACCCTACAAAAGAGCGTCTTACATTACATGCATCTTACCAAAAGAGGCGCTGGGATTGCCGAAGGATGGCGCAGGAGGAGTCCCAAAATTAACAGGTGCAGGGGAGGCGTTCTGACCAAATGATGGTGTTGCAGGTGTTACTACAGGGAAGCAATAGTATGAAAGATAGTTAGAAATACAATAGTCATGCCTCAAAACCAATCCGACACCTGCCCAGCCACTAAAAGGGCATCCCCATCTTATAAACCGACAGCCTCTTGACCCCCCCCATGTCAAGTATGACGGACTGCAGTGTCGGAGCCCCTTCATAGAATGATTAACCCCCCTAGTGACCAAGCCTGTTTGTGCCCTAATGACAAAGCCAAAATTTTGGAAGCCTGACGTGTCAATTTAACATAGACTAACTCCATAAAGGTTTTGCATATCCAAGTACTTCTGACTTGCCACATATTGTACTTCCTTTAGGTGGTAAAAAGATAATAGAATTTGTATATTTATTAAAAACGCCAAAATTGGTAACTTAAAAATTGACATTTCATATTTTCAACTGCAATGTGTCAAATATGGGCAAACAGACAGAAGTATGTATAGCAAAAATTTGTACACTTTACTTTAAGCAGCATTTTGTTTTCCTACACCAAGCCAAGATTGCAAAAGGCTCATAGGTGTCAGAATGATAGACATACCCATAAAAAAAACCCTCGTAATGTATTCACTAGGAGTGTCATGAGTATTTGACCCCACAATTTTTTTCCAGGAGTCATTTGCAAATATATTAAATTTTTTATTTCTCCTCTAAATTGCATTATGTTATTTTAAGGTGGGTTGTCTTCATATCCATTGTGGCCCTAATCTTACACAATGGGGCCCAAGATGAAAGTAGCAGCCGGTGGCTTTCAGAACAGAAGTGTTGCTGGACTATATTTTAGGCCCCATTGCCCACTTGTAGAGCCCTTGAGCAGCCAAAACAATCAAGACCCCTTAATGGATTTATGTAGCGGTGTCCTGCGTATTTTTTGCAAAAAAAAAAAAATGATGAAAAAAAAGAAACTAAGCAGTGGTTAATGTAATAGCGTAATGCTGTCTACACAGTGCTATAATCCAACACTCATGCCAATTCCGCACAGAACAGCACAAGAACGTATTCGCTCTCCTCACAGAAAATGCTCTGAGGAGAGAAGATTACAGCACTAGGCCTGCACTTTATTCTCAATATAAGTACCATGCATGGCTGCAATAGGACCACAGCCATCCATGTCTCCAGGGACCAATGACAATGGTCCCTGGTAGTTCCTATGTACAAAGCTGCATTTGACAGCTTTGCACATAGGTTCAGTAGGTTCAGTACGCCTGCCATTTTGCCTGGGAGAGCCAGGGCGGGGAACGGACAGACATCAGGGAATGTTCCATCTCCCATCACGCTTTTTTTGGTGAGGGGAGATGGAACTTTACCCCCCCCCCCCCCCCTCACTTTGCAGGAGGTTGCCATTATCGCTAAAAAAAACAACAACTTTGAGCCTGGGGGCTGCAAACCATAACCCTCCTCCCGAGTGTCTCTCTGCTGCCTTTGGTCGTGGAGAGCAGGGAAATTTCCTGGGTTCCTTCCTATTGCACCCGCAATTTTGCCAGCGCGTGCAGCGCATAGAGATAGGGCACTGGAATGAAGATGAGGCGGGGACTGCAGCAGGCTTCAGATAAAGCTGTTTCAGCCCCTAAATAATACAATCGCTGAGGGGAGCTGAAACGCTCACCCTTCATGCTCCGCCATGTACTTCATTCAGTTGCCACTAGGATGACTGGACTGCAAACCGCAGCCCTCAGGGTGTGCTCTAGACTCCCACCTACCTCAGGTAGGTGAGAGCCTGGAACTGAGCCAGCCCCCCGACCCCGTTGGCTTATTCCACAGTGAAGCTGTCAATTGACAGCCATATGGAATAAAGCCCAGCTAGTGACGTTGTCAAGACATATTGGCGGTAACAAGGGGTTAAAAAAAAACAAAACACAAAAACCCCAAAAACATTTAAGGTGCATTCGCTCACAAAGTGATATTTGACTAGCTCATGCCATTACTTTACAATTGACAGCTTCAGCACTGAGCTGGATTGTTAGGATCCCGGAGGTCGGATGCCTCTGAAAGACTGAGCAAATACATTCCATTTGAATGTATTGTACTCTTTCAACAGACTGTGGTATGTTCTCCTCGTCTCATGTTTATACCATACTAGCTGGGAGGAGAACAATGGAATGTCAGCAGCCATTTACACATCTGGGCACTGTTAAAACACACTGGGCTCTGCAAACAACTCCTAGAGATCATTTTACATGCAAATGAAGATAGTGTTAAGGCCCATTTAGACAACGATTATTGCTGTGTCTAAATGCACTGCCATCGTGCACTGTTCGTTTATAGTTGATTTCTAGCAAGCTAGAAATAAACTGGTTTTCTCAGCGCCACATGCTGGTAGCATTTTTTCAGCTGGTATTCAGCTGGGAATGGTCAGCGGATTACCAGCTGAAAGCTCCAAAAACAAAGGAGATGTCAGTGCTTCTGCTGTTGCTTGGAGCCATCAGCTCAGTGGGACACTGCTGATAACCGTGAGAACAAAGCAGCTGTTTGCATATACAAAACAGCTGCTTTGTTCTGAGTTATCAGCAGTGTCCTGCTCTGCCTACATTTACCTCTAAGTAACTAATTAGCTACTTAAGAGTTATGCAAAGATGATCACTCAGCAGTCACTCAAATTGCTGTTTGAGGCTGCATTCCCACGAATGTATATCGGCTCGGTTTTCACGCCGAGCCAATATAAGTAGTCCTCATCTCCCCATTGCAGAGGGGGGGGCGGGAGCTCAGTTCCTGCTCCTGGCTCTTCCATCCTCCCCCCCCCCTGCAGATGAGGACGACGTATATCGGCTCGGCGTGAAAACCAAGCAGATATACGTTCATGGGAATGCAGCCTGAGCGATTTTTTTTTTTCAGTCTAAATGCACCCTTAATGGCCATTAACACTTTATACAAATAGATTGCTAAATCCTTCAATCTTTTGAAAGATTATTTTTGCGCGTAGAAGAGCCTTAAATTTTGGGGGGAGATTAAATGGAGAGTTTACTTTATCACTCTGCATTTCACCTGTCTAGCCCAGGAAGTGTAGAGTAGCCTTAAAAAGATTAAAAATAACGAAATTGCTGGGTCCCGATCGCATACACCCCTGGGTTTTAAAGGAATTAAGTAATGTGATACTGTTGGATACGTAAGGGCTCTAATTATGAACCTGAAAACTACAAGCCGTAAGTTTGCTTCTATTGTACATAGAAACCCCTCAAACATTTTAAAAGATACTAAGCCAGAGTACCTCAATGAAAGGCATTTGATTTCTGACAACATTCCCTTTAAGCTTGGCTTTCCCCACTCAATTTGAACAAGAATTGCAGAATAGTGATTCATGCAAGCAGTGAAAATGGGTTATCCAGGGAGGCAGTTTTGGAACCTCCACTCCCGGCCTGGTTCTGTCAGGGCAACATGGCTGGCTGTTCCACCCATTTTAACTAAGCCAACTCCTTTTTGTCACAGCTGATGCAGACAGAAGGGGGCCATATTAGTCATTAAGGCCTCCATAAGAAACATCTCTAGTTACAAATAAAGCCCATCTCCTATTTCTTGCATAGCCACAAAATGTGTCCCAACGTCAGCTACTCTACAGAAAAGGCAACAAAACACATCAAAGCCCCAAAAAGGTGCCTGTGGTTTACAGCCGAGCACCCTATGCCATTCCATTGTCATAACTTCCATAGAAGTGAGGGGTAGCTACATAAACCCTAACAGTGAGCTACAATGTTTCAGAATCTCACAAGTTAGAAACAAATAGGGGATGCTTAAACTATGGAAGTTATGGAAATAGTGTAGCACATGGTACTCAGCTGTTTCAGTCAAACCCCTTGAGGAAGGCACAATAGTGCCGAAACGTTGCATTCATTTGTAATGGGGTAATAAAACGATTTTATACCTTCATACATCCGTTTATGCTACCAGTTCATCATTCATATGGACCCGTCACCTCTTATGGCCCAGGTGAGAACACCCCTATAAAAAAAGGACTTGTCCAGGTATCAAAGTTCCTTGAGAGTCTGCACCGCTGAATCACTGTCTCCTTGTTGGAAGCCCCTATACATAAGCCATTAGCAGGGAGGGTAAACTGCCTTCCCCATTGCCCAGTATCATTAAGACGTTAAAAAGTACACCTAAGTGGCTTGTTTCCTGACAGCCTATACCTGGAATACAGCTCTAACATGTCCCGGAGTTGCAAGTGTGATGGAGAGAAGAATGCATGTGCAAACTTCTGTTCCATTCACTTTAATGACTGCACCAGTGCTGACTTGTAAGACAACCCTTTTAACACAATGGCCCAGATGAAGACTGTCTAGAAGACAGCATCTTGTTGCACATATCAACACTTGTTATAGACAAACCTTTTCTCTTTAAAAATATTTTACATTTCCCTGCTATGAAAGACAATTCTCAAAAGTTGAGCCATTTTACACTCACCAAAAGTGGGCTTGTTCTCAGTTGGTCCGGGGGTCACAAAGCTCAGTGATGTGCTATTCTGAGCCACAGAAGAGTTTCCAAAACTCATGGCTGGGGCAGGCAGGGTACTTGTGGTGGCGCCAAAGGAAACAGCAGTGTTTGTTTTTTCCCCAAAAGCAAAGGGCTTTGAAGCACCAAACTGGTTTGTTGTGGGGGTACTGTTTGTTTGTGTGCTATTCATTGTGCCAAATACCGTCGGGTTTGTTGTTGCAGAAGCAGATCCAAACGAAAAAGTTGCATTTGAACCGAACGCTGGTTGGGAGTTTGTACCAAACGCTGTCTGTGAGCTGCTCCCAAAACTGGACTGTGTGCCCGACCCAAATGTAGACTGTCCCCCAGAAGCTCCAAAGCTAGCAATAGGATTGGCGGCAGGTTTGTCTGCTTGTACACCACTTCCTGAGCTACTGTTAAAAGTAGATGTGCCAGAGCTTGCGGGATAAGGAGGCGGATTGGAGTTGAGTGCGGCTGGAAATGCAGAAGATGTAGACCCAAATACAGATGACTTTTGGGGTTGAGACACTGGAGCAGTTTGCGTATTCCCAAACACATTCAAGCCAGGTGATGCTTGTGAGGTAGGCGCATGCCCAAATACAAATGTTGTCTTTGTTTGGAAATCCGTACTTGTGCCACTTCCCAAGAAGGTATTTGTAGGGGCAGAGGCAGCTGTACTACTAGATGTCACCCCCCCAGAAAAGGTTGAACCAAAATTAGTGGTGGCACTGCTGGATGTGGGTAGAGAAAGCGACTGCTTTGTAGCGCTGTCCGTGCTTGGAGTTGTATTGGTTGCTGTGGTGCCAAATCCAGAAAGAGACGGAGGAGCAGTAGCTGTAGGATTGGCATTTACTTGGAATGTGAAGGGGGATGCAGATGTGACAGGGAAGGGGGATGCAGATGTGACAGGTTGCTGAAGTGACGACTCCCCAAATATTGGTTTAAATGTATTTGCAGGTTGATTCTGCAGTACGTTTTGCTCTCCAAATATTGGTTTAAAAGTATTTGTTGAAGAGACAGAGGGCATTGATGGTCCGCTTGTGGAAACGCTGGGTGGACTGGTACTCACATTACTGGGAAACAGTGGCTTAAAGCTAGATTGTGAGTCGTTACCGGATGATTGGGTAAGAAGTTGGAGAAGACTACTTTTTGTCTCTGGTTTGTTCTGGACAGCACCATCCAGCTGGGATGTAGAGTTGTTGGGCACCACTGCAGCCGGCTGGGATGTCAGCTTGAAGGATACATTCTGACTTGGACCAGAATCCTCTTTAACAGAAGCCAATCCCAGCAAGGGAACTTTGTGATTGGGAAAGTCCACAGCAACAGGTTGTACAGATTCTAAAAAGGAGGAAAATATTACATTTAAATTACATGAATAATTAATGTTTTTATTCATACATCCAGTGGATATAATAAAAAACCAAACAAAAAAAACCAAAAATAGAGTCCAACAATTGAATCATTTCAGATTTCCACCTTTAATGTGACTTATTTTTAAAATTCCATTGAAAAAAAACAAAACTGAAGTCTTTTAGGGTGCAAAGATTATTAGAAGAATTTGGTTACATAAGTGTGAACACCCTCTTATATTTTGGGATGTGGTTTTGGTCAGAATTAGCCAATCACATCTAAAAACCCATGATAGTCAGTACGCAGTTGCCATTTACCCCATATAGAAGTTCAGCTCTTGGAGGATTTGCCTGACATTCTTAGTTAGTCTGTAAAGAGCTTACAGCACATCAAAGTGGTCTGAATGGCAAAAGGTATCAGAGGAGAAGGGGGAACAAAACCTTTCCAAGTCATTACATATACCATGGAACACCTTGAAGACGGTCAGCAAGAGTGGATTAACCCTTTCCAATCCAATGTCGGGCCTGCCCCGACATTTTCCTCCACAGCTCCGATGTCGGGACAGGCCTGACACTGCAGTGCAGGAGTGCATCTGCACCTGATCAGACACATCGGGTGCAGATACACTCCTGCACTGGTCCTCATCAAGTACCCCCCCCCCCCCCCCCGGGGAGGGCAGAAAGGGTTTAACCCTTTCTGCCTTCTCCTTTACACATTACATAGCGCTCAATTAGCGCTATGTAATGCATGGAGATTCCAGCTGGCGATCATGTGACCGCCAATTGTCACCTGACCCCAGCTGTTACATGATCGCCGAGCCCGGAGGCTGAAGGGAGAATGCGGAAGTATTACTTCTGCATTCCGCCCGGCGATCATGTGACCGATATGTGCCACCTGACTCCAGCTGTCACGTGATCACCGAGCCGGGAGGCTGAAGGGAGAATGCGGAAGTAATACTTCTGCATTCCCCTGACGGTGATGTGACCACCGGCACCCTCCTGAACCCTTTCAGACCAGGAGGGCAAAGGAAGAATTTATTTTCTCTCATCCATTTTCCCCAGCTCCAATTTATTTGGAGCTGGGGAGAATGGATGAGAAAAAAGAAATGGACTGGAAAGGGTTAAGTTTGGCACAGTGACATTACCAAGAACTGGACGTCCCTCAAAAATTAATGAAAAGATTAGAAGAAAGTTTGACCGGGAGGCTGCAAAGAGGCCTACAGCAACATTAAAGGAGCTGCAGGTGTTTCTGGCAAGTACTAGTTGTGCAGTGCATGTGGCAACCATCTCCTGTATTCTTATGTCTGGGCTGTGGGGTAGGATGGAAAGGCGGAAGCCTTTTCTAACGATCATCAAGCCCGGCTAGGTTTTGCCAAAAGCTACATCAAGCCAGAAGTATGTGGAAGAACGTATCATGGTCTGATGGGCCCATGGTGGAACTTTTTTTACCTCAATTCCAAAAGGTATGTTTAGTGCAAAACCAACACTACACATCACCAGAACACCATACCCACATTGGAGATGGAGCCAGCATTTTTTCTGCTGCTGGAACTTTCGTCAAAGTGGAGGGAATTATGAACAGTTCCAAATATCAATCCACTTTGGCAAACTGTAGGCCTCTGCTAAAAAGCTCACGCTGAATTCACCTTTTAGCACGACAACGACCCAAAGCATACCTCCAATTCAACAAAAGAATTTGCTCCTATGGCAGAGCCAGTTTTGGAATGGCCCAGCATGGCTTTTAGCCAGACTACATAATGATTGCAGAGAAGTGTACAGGGTTAGAAGAGCCATGATTGATTTCTTCCAGAAAATGCTCCACACCTGTCCCTAGGTCGTGTCCAATATGGCAGCATAGGTCTATAGGCATGCAGCTTGACAGGTTGGCTTTACTTCTGGGAGAAAGACCTTTTCTTCTAACCCTCTACAATCCTTTAAGGCTGGGTTCACACGGAGCGGATTCCCGCCGGAAATCTCGCGGCTTGCCTGCAGCAAAAACCCGCGAGATTTCTGCTGGGAGAAGCGCTGCAGAAAAACCCGGGGGCGGCTTTGAAGCGGCCCAGCCGCTCGCTCTACCGCTGCAGCCGGCGCTTCCATAGAGGAGAGCGCGGCCGCAGCGGAAAGAAAAAATAAATAGACATGCTGCATTCAGCAAAGCCGCGGCTGTGGATGCCGCGGTTTTGGCCGGATTAACAGCAGCGGATTGGCCGGCCCGTGTGGACGAGATTTCTGAGAAATCTCGTCCACATGGCTGGCTAATCCCGAGATTAGCGGCCGCGGCAAATCCGCCCTGTGTGATCCCAGCCTAAAAGTCACCCATAGGAAGCTTGAATAAAGTAGACTAGATTCTATGCAGTCACACACAACCAGCATCCTCACCTTGTGAGCCCTCGTTGTTCTGCATCTTAGCTAGACTCTGTAGTAAGGGGTTACTGCTTACTGTAGACGTCTGTGCCGTCAGAGCAGATGCTGTAGATAAGCTAAAGAGGGGTAATGCAGAAGCAGTAGTTGCTATTGATGGTGCAGAGCTAGCAGGGATAGAGTCTAAAAGACAAAAATACACAGATCATTAAATATGCAGATCAAATTAGTGTTTCAGGGAGATATTTTTCATAAACTATTTCTAGCAGTCAACAGTTTCTGCAGAAAGTATCAAATAAGTGTAATTTTATACAATTAGTTTTGGGATGCTACCACATGAGTGCTGTTGGCATTCTTACAGTTAATTGAAAGGCTGTACCCCAGCTTGCAGTTATTGGCTAGTGTTTTTGTAATTGCCACCTTGTTAGCCAAATCTTATGCCCATCTAGTAAATCCCTCACCAGCAGTGTCTTCTAGTGCCTTGTTAAGCCTCTGCAAAAATGCTTTCTTCTCACAATCCAGATCTTTTGATGTAATACTGTATCCAACCACAGGTGGAGGGGGCTACAAGACAAAAAAAAAAAAACAAAAAACTTTTTTTGGAGACCTTATGAAGAATCCAAAGAGAAAAGCATAGACTCAAAATATATTTACCAGTGGATACTGGTCATTACGTCCTGGACAAACCAGCAAAACCTTCTTCCTACGAGGACCACCACTTCCATTGTCAGATGAATTTAAAGCAGAAGAATTTGAGGAAGGAGTTTCGTTAACTGAGAAAAAAAAAAAAAAAGGTACATCAATAAAATACCCGTCCCAGACAGGGGTGTGAGTGTGGGTACCCACACAAAATATGGCCAACGTAATTAAAATATAGAATACTATTTTTTCATTTTAGTAACGCATTATATTAAGATGCAATAGAAAAGAATGGAAAGGGTTAAAGAAAAAAGGCACTACAAACTTTTTAAAATGATTTTCTTCTCACTTTGCTTTTTTCAGTGGCGTTTCTTCAGCTCCCCCCTTCCCACCCCCACATAAGCCTATGGAGAGGTGCAAAGAAAAGGAAGGGGGGGGGGGGGGGGGAGATTTGCAAAAGCACCACAGATCCAAAAGAAGGCAGAGGTGAAAGGTGCCATTACATAAAGGATCAGTTTTTAAAAGGAATTACATAGTTTACCATTTGCCTACAGCAAACACCTGGACCCAGCATTTTTTGCCTCAAAACAAGTGTGTTGGGACAGACTCCGATCAGGAGGGGTGTCGTGTCTCCTTAAGGAGAGCACCCAAAAAGTGTGTGGAGAGACCAAGGGGGTGGTATAGTCACTCCAATGAGAGCACCCAAAAGGGGTGTCGGGACACCTAAAAGGTGAGTAAGCAGACTTAAGGCCAACTCTGAGCAATATATGCAAACAAGGAAGATGGAAAAACACCTCTGCAGTGCCACCCACCAGACAGCAGCACTCTTTCAAATCAAAGTGACACTCTAAAACGAGCCAAAACCAACAGGCAAGCAGAAGATACCTTCTTCCTTATACCACCACTTGATTAGCGTACTTTAAACCAGTGTGTTAAGATTATGGTGGCATTAAAGAGCCCTTTTCATCAAACTTTTTTTTTTTTTTTTTTTTAAACGGTCTAGTGAGATGCAAAGTGTCCAAAACATGAATTTGGCACAAAGCATGCACATATGCTATAGCAAGTTGGGCCAGAGTTCTTTTAAACATTTAGTCAGGTTTTATTTTTTTTGTACATGCTGCCACTATTAGATTATACATAATGCCACTAGACAGTCTAAGGGGGAAAAACAAAAACACAAGTGTCTTTCCGGTTAGTCTGGTGTTTGAAGGACCTGGTCATTCGTTAAAGCTTGCATCTAGTCTATTACGGTAGTAAGGGGTATTACTACTTTGCCCTACTGATGACTTGTTATATTGTGGGTCATTAAGAACTATATGTTTACAGAGAATGGCAGTGTGCTGTGGACAAGACCGACTGCAAAAGGCAGCAGAGTTGATCTGGAGTAGTATGTAATTACTCTGCGCCTGCCATTTTATTTTATAGACAGCCATCTTTTCAGAGTCCTCCTGTAGACTTGTAGTATGAACTGTGGTTAAGGTTTCTTGAACAGGTATGAGCAACACCTGTCATTGATAACTAGGAGTCAGGATCAGAGGTAGCGAGCGTCTGGGAAATGTAGTGTGCCTTACACAACTGGCACTGCCCACAACACAGTCAGGAACGATGGAAGACTGAAGGAAGATAAACTAGAAAGTGTGAGGGAAATTATATCCTGTAGGATTTAGTTTTGTACTTCATTCTAATTTTGGCTGTCAGTAAGTAGAATGACCCGCAGAACAGGTTGTTACGCAGGGTAAACTCCTTACACTATGTTAAGGTTTGACGAAAGACAGTGAGTCTCCAAAAGCCAAGCCAAGAACGAACAAGAGATACCAGATACCAAGGAAGACGGGGGAAAAAAAAAAACCCACCTAGTAGGCGCCATCCCTGCAGGCTTCCAGGCACTTATCTGTGCCTGCAGAGCAGCTCTTGCTGGTAACTGGGTTTCAAGACCACTCTCCCCCAACAAGAGATTGCCATCATTGAATGGCTGTGATTGGCTAATCCAGCGCTGGATGCATCAGAGAAATCTATTGCTGGAGGTGGGGGTCTTCAAACCCCATCACCAGCAAAAGATCCTTTGACAAGTGCCTGGAGCCATGGAATTCAGCGCCAGGGACCCAATGGCAGCAGCATCAGTGAGTATAACCCTTTTCTTTTTTGGTAGTGCAATCTAGCGCTGCCCAAAACGTGGCACCAAGTTGTGCCATGCTTTCGGGAGCGCTGCTAATGCTGCTCATTCATTTCAACGAGTGACGCAGGGCTGAAACCATCCCATCCTTGGCCATGCATCACTGTCAAAGCACAGCGTTTTGACGCTTGTGTGAACAGCCCCATTGAGATGAATGGGAGCATTGTACAGTGTTTAGCACTGCGCTGAAAAGGCAGTGCTAAATTCAGTAAAAATAAATAAATATCCGTGTGAAGGAGGTCTAAGAGCAGGTAAGTATAATACCACCCCCACCTCACCGACTCCCGATGCTGTTCTGAGGAGACAAGTTCCCTTTAAAACCCTAAACAAGTTTAAGTATACCACAACATATGCTTACTCACCCTGTCCAGCCTGGTCCCCACTGCCTGATTTCACGGGAGTAGACTGGCTCGCATCATGTAGTTCTTCTCTGCAGGAAACGACATAAGAGGGAGTTTTAATCACCATTAATTTCAAGGACACACTATATTTAAAAAAAAAAACAACAAAAAAAAAACAAAAAAAAACACACAAGTACAAACATGAGGGGAAGGTAGAAGACAGTCTGTGAGGGTTTACAATTTACAGGGGCCACCAAGACAAAACCATTATGGCTTCCCAAAGCCGTGAAGTAAACTAGTTATTCTGACCACAAACACATCTATTCATTTCATTGGGGGGAGAAAAGTGGGAGGCAATGACAAATGGACATGCCATAAATGGAAGATGTAACTTTGAGAAGTTTACTGAGCATTACCTGGCCTTTTTTGCTGACAGATCTGGCGTTTGGCTCCGAGATGAGGGCAGGCTGGAAACTGCAGATGTACTCTGGCAATTTCGCTTTCTTTTCTAGAAGGCAAAAGAATTGCGTATGACCTCAGTTACCTGGTCAGCGTTTGAGCTTTATAGAAAACCTAAGCATTTCATTCACTCGTACAATACCTGTAGGAGAACTCTGCTGGAACTGAAAGAACTTGTGATTGCATTATGAGTTGGCATCATAATTCCATTCATTGTGCAGCTAGTCAGTGAGCTATTGGAGGATGTCCGAGAGCGTTTGTTGACCGTCTCATCAAGCATCTGTGTGTTCAGCGTTCTTTTCAAGAGGTCTGACCTAATGGAAATAGTGAGGGTATAGTTAGACAGCGGATAGTTGTAGTAGGACACAAAGGATATTGAGGCATAGCTTCAATAAGGTAGGATTAACAAGCCCTAGCAGAATTTTGAGAATTAAAGAACAGCCTATACACAAAGATAAAGGTCGTCCGACAGGGCAGATTTCTGAACGTTTCCTATAGAGTTTGGAATTTATAAGCTAACACTTGTCAATTTGATTGTAGATTGATTGTCTGTTCATAACTATGCAGGTGGCCAGCTTGCCTGAAGACGTTTAATCAGAATTTAGATGCTTTACAGCAGAAATCTTTGGGCATGCAGACAATGGGCACGTAGGAACCCAATGACTTATGAGAGACTGGTCATTGTGCAGGAGGAGGGAGTAAACAAACTGGGATTATAACCCATTGTGAGTGGGTTGTTAACTACCTTTTATTGTATTCCTGTCTGTGATAATAAGATGAGTGCTGTGAAGTCATACGATTATGCTTGGGGTGGGACAGATTCTAATTGCGAAATCTGCGATTGCCGCCCGTGCGAGGATCCACAGCAAAACGCAGGTAATGAAAGGCATGAACTTTCAGCTTGGGTTCACACACAGCGGAAACTTTGCGGTTTGGCCGCAGCGAAGAACCGCAAGATTTCTGCTGGGAGAAGTGCTGCTTCAAAACCCGTGGCACTTAGCCGTGGCTTTTGAAGCGGCCTGACCGCTTGCTCTTCCGCTGTGGCCAGCGCTCGTGTGGAGGAGAGCGCAGCCGCAGAAAAATAAATATGCTGCAGCCGGCGAATCCACGCCACAGCGGATTTGCCGTCCCGTGTGGACGAGATTTCTGGCTGGCTAATCCCGGGATTAGCGGCCAGAGGCGGATTTGCCACGGTGAAATTCTGGATGTAATTTCCACGGCAAATCCGCCCCGTGTGAACCCAGCCTCACTTTTTCCTCCATAGCATGCTCCATTTTGCCGTGGAGTCAATGGAAGCCATCCGCCTCCAGTGTCCATACATAATTAACATTGCATATGGGCTGCGGATACCCATGTCATCGCTTTACAGTGAGGGAAATAAACATGAGAACAAACGAAACAAGAGAAAAAACCCTGTACTTCGCTTAACAGTTGGCGAGAGCATGTGAATTTGAATGATTCTAAAAGCGGATTCTGAATGCTAATTGTCGCATGTACATGGGCCTGAGGGTGCATTCAGACGACTGTATATCGGCCGGGTATTCACGCCGGCCGATATACGGCATCTCTCTGCAGGAGGAGGCTGGAAGAGCTGTGAGCAGTGCTCTGAGCTCCCGCCCCCTCTCCACTATTTGCAATGAGAGGAGGTGGAATGGGGCGGGGCTAAGTTCCGGGAATTAGCTTCACCCCCATCCCGCCTCTCCCCATTGAAAATAGTGCAGGGGAGTGGAGAGGAGGCAGAGAGGGGGCGGGAGCTCAGAGCACTGCTCCCGGCTCTTCTAGCCTCCTCCCCCTGCAGAGAGACGCCGTATATCGGCCGGCGTGAATACCCGGCCGATATACTGTCGTCTGAATGCACACTTAAGAGGATAAAATTATCCATGCAAGATCCAGAAAAGATGGCGAACAGCTAAAGATTTTTAGGCAATGCATTAACTTTGAATCAGAAGGAAGACTATTACTTACTTTGAGACATAAGACAAGGAGCCATTAACCACTGGAGATCCAGATGGTGACGCCCCACTTCCACTGCTAGCCTGTCTCCTAGAAGAAAGTTTATAGTGACTGTCAGTTAATGACCAGCAGAGTACTAGACGGCACAACAACTACTGGGGGGATGGTGTTGTACAAGATTCACTGTAGCTCTCAGGTTTAAACTGTGTCAAGAATCAACTTCTCTTTATTGAATGCAGAGTCACAGTCAGCATTTTGTGCGCTCACCTCCTCTTGTTCTCGATCCCTCCTCCGGCTGTGTATTGTTCGTCTTTGTTCATCCTCTTTCTGCTCTCCCGAATTGCATTAAGCACAGTCTCCTTTGCACAAGGATCTGGAGGTGGACAAGACGGTGATGGAGAGGCTGTGCTAGGAGACAGCAGACTAGTCAAACTTCGGAGAGAAGACAGACAGGAGTGAGCAGCCAGCTAGATGCCATTACAATTCACACGTATAGCTTATGGATGAGAGAAGATGTAAGTATGAGCCGCATTAAATTATAAACAAAATTCTTTATAGGATCACCAGCCTCCAAGACGCTCCGTCTCCATTCACAGAGCAACACAGACAGTGGTTCCATGTAAGTGGACCCTTAAGATGCCCATACACCTTCAATAGCAGTCAGCTGAATGCGCCTTCTTCAGACTTCTACACACAACCACTTCGTTCAGCTGAGTATTTTTAATTGCGATTTCAATACACAAAGTGGAGAAAGCTGCTGCCCAACAACAAGGGGACAGTCTGGAGACCCTCATACACCTACAATAAATCAGCCACACCTACTGAAGTTGGTGGGGTCAGACAACTTTTGCTTAATGTTTATGGAGTCCTTAGAGATGTTGGCTGAGACCACCATGTGTGTATCTAGTCAACTATTAGTGACCACTTTATAAAGACATATTTAGCATTAAAAACAGAAGGAAAAAAAAAGCCCCGTTCTACGGGATCACCACATGCTTCAGTGAGAAAATATCCTGAACTTCCACGGACATCAGACACAACCCAGATGACTGTATTGGTAGGTCACATGGAAGAACAATGGGGCATGGGCAGCTCACCATCACTGATTCAGCTGATGTACCTGCACACGTCTCCTGCATTGTGTCCGTGACCTGGGGAGTAGCAGCTAAGTCATAGGCCTGGGTACATAAGCCCACCCCAATCACACTCCAATATTGCCACCATAAGGCAATGGGATCCTATCAACTACATACAGTGACTAAATAATATCATATACCCCGACTAGACATTACCAAGCTGTGGCGGGATGACCCTGCCATACCATGATAAATCCACCACACTGTGTGAATACTACTATAATAAAGGGATTGTTAGTTGCAATTATGTTTTTTCCTATTAATGCTCTCCATTCCTGAACGTAATAAAAGATCCTATATCCACCCGACTCCCCACATATCACACAGTCTTCCCTATGGCACTATTTACAGGTTTGTCAGCCTGTATACGAGAGCCTGTGCAACCATTGCTCCATTCAATTTCCTCCTCATTGTGGGGGATCCAGAGAGTCCGCAGTGAGAAGGGGAGACCTCAAACGCCTGTTTCCCAGAACACACACGCACACGCACACACCACCATTGCCCATGAGCCATGGTAATTCCACAGCCATATTACTTTCCTACGACAACCAAGGCAGCCCAGGTCTTCACTTCCCATAAGAAACATCACTGTGAAAGTGTAACTTGAGTAGCGGCCAACCAAACTTCCAAGCAGCCACAACCTAAACCCCTTACACAACTTCAACAATTGCACCAAAACTCGAAAACTAGGTTTAACTTACACTGGCGAACGAGAGATATTCGGATCCGGACGTGCAATTTTCACCGTCCCAGGACTGCGCAGCTGAGAATATTTAGGAGACAGCAGGATTTTCCTGGGAAAGCCATCTCCGTATACTGAAGGGAGGGACCCCGGTATACTGTACTGCGGCTGGTGCGTCGGGTACCGCCTGCGGGGGCTCAGAAAGGGGCGGTTGGTTACAACAGGAGTCTCCCTAAAGAGAAAAAGATAGTGTTTGAGAATATAAAGCATTTCAGATGAAACAGACTACTGCCACCTTACTAAGTCCCTGTCCAAGTGATCCGGCATGCAGGAGGTGCACCATACAGACTACTGCCACCTTACTAAGTCACTGTCCAAGTGATCCGGCATGCAGGAGGTGCACCATACAGACTACTCCCACCTTACTAAGTCCCTGTCCAAGTGATCCGGCATGCAGGAGGTGCACCATACAGACTACTCCCACCTTACTAAGTCACTGTCCAAGTGATCCGGCAGGCAGGAGGTGCACCATACAGACTACTGCCACCTTACTAAGTCACTGTCCAAGTGATCCGGCATGCTGAAAGGGGTTTTCCAGGCAAATTCTATTAACGACCTATCCTCAGCATAGGTCAATGGTTAACTGCTGGTGACCGGCCACTTGGGATCCCCAGCGAGCAGTTGATTGTCAGTGCAGTGTGGCCAGTTACGGGGGTCGGAGGCTAAAGCCTCGTAAGAGGGTTTGACTCCTATCGAAATCCATGCATGCGCTGCCCCCTATTACACCTCTGCATCCGACCCCAGTGTAGGACAAGGAAGTGTAATAGACTACAGCTGCCATCGACAGCGCTGAATAATCAGGTGATCACCAAGGATTACCAAGTCACAGTCCAAGTGAAAGGACTTGCTGGAGTGCATCATACAGACTACTGTCCCCATCCCAAGTCACTGTCCTAGGATCAGCCATGCCAGAGCGCGGCATACAGTCTACTGCCCTAGGATCAGCCATGCCAGAGCGCGGCATACAGACTACTGCCCTAGGATCAGCCATGCCAGAGCGCGGCATACAGACTACTGCCCTAGGATCAGCCATGCCAGAGCGCGGCATACAGACTACTGCCCTAGGATCAGCCATGCCAGAGCGCGGCATACAGACTACTGCCCTAGGATCAGCCATGCCAGAGCGCGGCATACAGACTACTGCCCTAGGATCAGCCATGCCAGAGCGCGGCATACAGACTACTGCCCTAGGATCAGCCATGCCAGAGCGCGGCATACAGACTACTGCCCTAGGATCAGCCATGCCAGAGCGCGGCATACAGACTACTGCCCTAGGATCAGCCATGCCAGAGCGCGGCATACAGACTACTGCCCTAGGATCAGCCATGCCAGAGCGCGGCATACAGACTACTGCCCTAGGATCAGCCATGCCAGAGCGCGGCATACAGACTACTGCCCTAGGATCAGCCATGCCAGAGCGCGGCATACAGACTACTGCCCTAGGATCAGCCATGCCAGAGCGCGGCATACAGACTACTGCCCTAGGATCAGCCATGCCAGAGCGCGGCATACAGACTACTGCCCTAGGATCAGCCATGCCAGAGCGCGGCATACAGACTACTGCCCTAGGATCAGCCATGCCAGAGCGCGGCATACAGACTACTGCCCTAGGATCAGCCATGCCAGAGCGCGGCATACAGTCTACTGCCCTAGGATCAGCCATGCCAGAGCGCGGCATACAGACTACTGCCCTAGGATCAGCCATGCCAGAGCGCGGCATACAGACTACTGCCCTAGGATCAGCCATGCCAGAGCGCGGCATACAGACTACTGCCCTAGGATCAGCCATGCCAGAGCGCGGCATACAGACTACTGCCCTAGGATCAGCCATGCCAGAGCGCGGCATACAGACTACTGCCCTAGGATCAGCCATGCCAGAGCGCGGCATACAGACTACTGCCCTAGGATCAGCCATGCCAGAGCGCGGCATACAGACTACTGCCCTAGGATCAGCCATGCCAGAGCGCGGCATACAGACTACTGCCCTAGGATCAGCCATGCCAGAGCGCGGCATACAGACTACTGCCCTAGGATCAGCCATGCCAGAGCGCGGCATACAGTCTACTGCCCTAGGATCAGCCATGCCAGAGAGCGGCATACAGTCTACTGCCCTAGGATCAGCCATGCCAGAGAGCGGCATACAGACTACTGCCCTAGGATCAGCCATGCCAGAGAGCGGCATACAGACTACTGCCCTAGGATCAGCCATGCCAGAGAGCGGCATACAGACTACTGCCCTAGGATCAGCCATGCCAGAGAGCGGCATACAGACTACTGCCCTAGGATCAGCCATGCCAGAGAGCGGCATACAGACTACTGCCCTAGGATCAGCCATGCCAGAGAGCGGCATACAGACTACTGCCCTAGGATCAGCCATGCCAGAGAGCGGCATACAGACTACTGCCCTAGGATCAGCCATGCCAGAGAGCGGCATACAGACTACTGCCCTAGGATCAGCCATGCCAGAGAGCGGCATACAGACTACTGCCCTAGGATCAGCCATGCCAGAGAGCGGCATACAGTCTACTGCCCTAGGATCAGCCATGCCAGAGAGCGGCATACAGTCTACTGCCCTAGGATCAGCCATGCCAGAGAGCGGCATACAGTCTACTGCCCTAGGATCAGCCATGCCAGAGAGCGGCATACAGTCTACTGCCCTAGGATCAGCCATGCCAGAGAGCGGCATACAGTCTACTGCCCTAGGATCAGCCATGCCAGAGAGCGGCATACAGACTACTGCCCTAGGATCAGCCATGCCAGAGAGCGGCATACAGACTACTGCCCTAGGATCAGCCATGCCAGAGAGCGGCATACAGACTACTGCCCTAGGATCAGCCATGCCAGAGAGCGGCATACAGACTACTGCCCTAGGATCAGCCATGCCAGAGAGCGGCATACAGACTACTGCCCTAGGATCAGCCATGCCAGAGAGCGGCATACAGACTACTGCCCTAGGATCAGCCATGCCAGAGAGCGGCATACAGACTACTGCCCTAGGATCAGCCATGCCAGAGAGCGGCATACAGACTACTGCCCTAGGATCAGCCATGCCAGAGAGCGGCATACAGACTACTGCCCTAGGATCAGCCATGCCAGAGAGCGGCATACAGACTACTGCCCTAGGATCAGCCATGCCAGAGAGCGGCATACAGTCTACTGTCCTAGGATCAGCCATGCCAGAGAGCGGCATACAGTCTACTGTCCTAGGATCAGCCATGCCAGAGAGCGGCATACAGTCTACTGTCCTAGGATCAGCCATGCCAGAGAGCGGCATACAGTCTACTGTCCTAGGATCAGCCATGCCAGAGAGCGGCATACAGTCTACTGTCCTAGGATCAGCCATGCCAGAGAGCGGCATACAGTCTACTGTCCTAGGATCAGCCATGCCAGAGAGCGGCATACAGTCTACTGTCCTAGGATCAGCCATGCCAGAGAGCGGCATACAGTCTACTGTCCTAGGATCAGCCATGCCAGAGAGCGGCATACAGTCTACTGTCCTAGGATCAGCCATGCCAGAGAGCGGCATACAGTCTACTGTCCTAGGATCAGCCATGCCAGAGAGCGGCATACAGTCTACTGTCCTAGGATCAGCCATGCCAGAGAGCGGCATACAGACTACTGCCCTAGGATCAGCCATGCCAGAGAGCGGCATACAGACTACTGCCCTAGGATCAGCCATGCCAGAGAGCGGCATACAGACTACTGCCCTAGGATCAGCCATGCCAGAGAGCGGCATACAGACTACTGCCCTAGGATCAGCCATGCCAGAGAGCGGCATACAGACTACTGCCCTAGGATCAGCCATGCCAGAGAGCGGCATACAGACTACTGCCCTAGGATCAGCCATGCCAGAGAGCGGCATACAGACTACTGTCCTAGGATCAGCCATGCCAGAGAGCGGCATACAGTCTACTGTCCTAGGATCAGCCATGCCAGAGAGCGGCATACAGTCTACTGTCCTAGGATCAGCCATGCCAGAGAGCGGCATACAGTCTACTGTCCTAGGATCAGCCATGCCAGAGAGCGGCATACAGTCTACTGTCCTAGGATCAGCCATGCCAGAGAGCGGCATACAGTCTACTGTCCTAGGATCAGCCATGCCAGAGAGCGGCATACAGTCTACTGTCCTAGGATCAGCCATGCCAGAGAGCGGCATACAGTCTACTGTCCTAGGATCAGCCATGCCAGAGAGCGGCATACAGTCTACTGTCCTAGGATCAGCCATGCCAGAGAGCGGCATACAGTCTACTGTCCTAGGATCAGCCATGCCAGAGAGCGGCATACAGTCTACTGTCCTAGGATCAGCCATGCCAGAGAGCGGCATACAGTCTACTGTCCTAGGATCAGCCATGCCAGAGAGCGGCATACAGTCTACTGTCCTAGGATCAGCCATGCCAGAGAGCGGCATACAGTCTACTGTCCTAGGATCAGCCATGCCAGAGAGCGGCATACAGTCTACTGTCCTAGGATCAGCCATGCCAGAGAGCGGCATACAGACTACTGTCCTAGGATCAGCCATGCCAGAGAGCGGCATACAGACTACTGTCCTAGGATCAGCCATGCCAGAGAGCGGCATACAGACTACTGTCCTAGGATCAGCCATGCCAGAGAGCGGCATACAGACTACTGTCCTAGGATCAGCCATGCCAGAGAGCGGCATACAGACTACTGTCCTAGGATCAGCCATGCCAGAGAGCGGCATACAGACTACTGTCCTAGGATCAGCCATGCCAGAGAGCGGCATACAGACTACTGTCCTAGGATCAGCCATGCCAGAGAGCGGCATACAGACTACTGTCCTAGGATCAGCCATGCCAGAGAGCGGCATACAGACTACTGTCCTAGGATCAGCCATGCCAGAGAGCGGCATACAGACTACTGTCCCCACACCAAGTCACGGTCCTGTGATCAGCCATGCTGGAGAGCGGTATACAGACACGAGGCTTCTACGAGGAGGTTGCCTCCAGTACCCACCTGAAGGAGAGGCGCCTGGCAGGGGTTGGCACGGAGGGGTTCGGTCTAGCCAACCTCTCTTGCAGGTCCCGCGCTCCTCGACACGCTCCCCGGGCCGGTGGCTCCTGCTTGCCGAGGTAGCTCCCCATGAGTAACAGCCAGGAGGCCGGGCTCCACTTACTAGCCGGGCGCCTGTAGAGCGCAGCTCTGTGCCGTACCACAGGCGCTCCACCTGCGCGCTGCCCCCACTCCCCAAGCCTCCAGCCCGACCTCCTATAAGCCCAACCAGCCAGCACACACAGTACCAGACTGCTGAGCAGGGGGAAGCAGTAGACGAGTAGCAGGAGCAGCAGTCCAGCGGGCAGGAGCAGAGTGACCGGGCGGAACTCACGATTCAAAGCATCTCTAAGCAACCGCCGCAGCCGGTCCCTGACCCCTCCTCCCCGCCCTCCCGACGGACACATGATCGGCTGAGCGCCCCGCCAGGCCTTAAATACCCAGCGTGCACCACGCGCGCAGGACCCCGTCCGTCACATCCCGTGTAACCAGGCAACGACCGGTCCCTCCGCCCAGAGCTTCGTTTGAAAAGCGGTTTCCCCGTCAGTGGTTTCTTAGGGGGAGGAGCCTGTCTGCATCTATGTCATTTCCTGCCGCTTCCTATTGGATAATACATACTGTATCTCCACCCCTACTTCTGTCTGGCGCCAAAAGTGTGTGACGTAGCACGTGAGGATTTACCCAATGACGTGCATGGATACGATCACGTGATGCTAAAGAGCTACATTTAAATAGCGGTAGCGGCCCGAGTTACCAGTATGCTGTGAACCACCCAGAGTTCTACAAGCAGGAGAAGCCCTGAGCCAGCCTGTAACTACGGAACCTGATTGCCACGCCTTATCCACCTCTTAACTGAAAATGGCTGATGAAGAAGTTGCTGCCCTCGTTGTTGATAATGGATCCGGTATGTGTAAAGCTGGCTTTGCTGGAGATGATGCTCCCCGGGCTGTCTTCCCTTCCATTGTTGGCCGCCCAAGACATCAAGGTGTTATGGTTGGTATGGGCCAGAAGGACAGTTATGTGGGTGATGAAGCCCAGAGCAAGAGGGGTATTCTGACTCTGAAGTACCCTATTGAACATGGCATTGTCACTAACTGGGATGATATGGAGAAGATCTGGCATCACACCTTCTACAATGAGCTGCGTGTTGCTCCCGAAGAGCACCCTGTCCTGCTGACAGAAGCCCCCCTGAACCCCAAAGCCAACAGAGAAAAGATGACGCAGATCATGTTTGAAACCTTCAACACTCCAGCTATGTATGTTGCCATCCAGGCTGTGCTGTCCCTGTATGCCTCTGGCCGTACCACCGGTATCGTGATGGACTCTGGGGATGGTGTCACCCATACAGTGCCCATCTACGAAGGGTATGCCCTGCCTCATGCCATCCTGCGTCTGGACTTGGCTGGACGTGACCTGACAGACTACCTCATGAAGATCTTGACCGAGAGAGGCTACAGCTTCACCACCACGGCTGAAAGAGAAATAGTCCGTGATGTTAAGGAGAAGCTCTGCTACGTAGCTTTGGACTTTGAGCAGGAGATGTCAACTGCCGCTTCATCCTCCACCCTGGAAAAGAGTTACGAACTGCCTGATGGCCAGATCATCACCATTGGAAACGAGAGGTTCAGGTGTCCAGAGGCCCTCTTCCAGCCATCGTTCTTGGGTATGGAATCTTGCGGTATCCATGAAACCACCTTCAACTCCATCATGAAGTGCGACGTGGATATCCGCAAGGACTTGTATGCTAACACTGTCCTGTCCGGTGGTTCCACCATGTACCCGGGGATCTCTGACAGAATGCAGAGGGAAATTGCTGGCCTTGCTCCTAGCACAATGAAGATTAAAATTATTGCACCACCTGAGCGCAAATACTCCGTCTGGATTGGTGGCTCCATCTTGGCTTCTCTCTCCACCTTCCAACAGATGTGGATCAGCAAGCAGGAATACGATGAGTCCGGCCCATCCATCGTTCACCGCAAGTGCTTCTAAATGGACTTCTAGCGGATGTCTTGCGTTTGCTGTGTAAGTTCTTCATGCATAACCAACTTCTAAATGAACTTGCCCTTGGAATGTGAGACCCCCAAGTCACCACCTTTGGATTTTTTTATTTTCTTTATTTTTTCCTTGTAATCTAAGACTTGGACCTTTCTTTCAAACTCTCTTGGGGGGTGTGCTAGCATGTCTTTACCCTGGACACATCTGATAACAAATCTGAATGTTCATTTAAAGGGGTTATTGGGGGACACTTAACAAAAAATGTCTACTGTACCAAAATGCATGCTCTCCTTCCCAGGTCTTCTGCCAGCACCTGGTCCCTGCAGGTTCTTACTTCTGGGTGCAGGGAGCTGGAGATGTCACATGACCTTGTGTTAATGTCACAGCTCTGACAGTATTTTGAATTGTTCTGTATGCAATGTGTTTAAATAAATGCAGCAAAAAAACAACTGTTTGTTACTCCATTGTATCAGGATTTTCTCCTATGTATAAACCACTGCACACTGTTGAATTTGCCAGTATTAATGACCCTTGTGGCATGGTTGGGTAGTCCAAGGTTGAGGTTGCCGTATGTAAGGCTAACTTCACATACTGTAAATGCTGTATAAATTTCACAGCATTTATGGATTTTGCTACATTGTGTGAATTCTGTAAAAAAAAAAAACAAACAATGGCAAAATTCACAGCTTTCTGCTGCTGATCCACATGTGGATTTGGCCATCAGTTCCAATGCTTCCACGTCAAATTGACATGATGCGGAAATGCATGTTTGGGTTGGAATTCCACGTGTGGATTTAGCCCCCACTAATGGGCAAAATCCATGTGTGGATCCATGGCAAAAAGCTGTTCTTCAGAGGAGGAATTCGTGTAGTGAAGTCTGTCCTGTGACCATACCCTCCATAGTACAAGCCATGTAGAGATCTCAAAACGCTCCTTCACATGGAGTAAACTTCTAGACTCCTGGAGAAAATGCTGTGGATTGTAGCCCTTGGAATACAAGGATTAAAACCTCACCCTTAAGTTTGGGTTTTTGGCATATATCTGCTGCTGCAGATATGTGAGGGTGGTCTTGGGCTGCAGTAGCCAGTTTTCTTGGCATTTAAAAGGGTATTCCCAACTAGATCATGTTTCATGTAGTCTTTTAAGAGCAAGGTGTTCAAATGCTTTTGGTTGGGTCCCTTCCCCTCAGGGTGGCTTACTTGTTGCCATTAAACACAGCCACCACTGCTGTCTTTAGAGTATTTGCACTTCCCCTTCAGAGCACTGCAGCCTCTTACAGCAGCTAAAGATGGCCCCATATAGTGCTATATTGGGAAGTCTTCAGCTGTTGCATGGGGCTAAAAACAAGCAATGGAGCAAGGACTCTCAGAAGAAAAATGCAAGTACTCTTTAAGCAGTGGCATCAGCGTAAAGCACCTCTGGCAGGTTCTTGGGAGTGTGCTTCTTTAGCACAGTAGCTCCCAGCCACTGCTCATCCCCATAGAGATGAATAGGATAGCTCTGGCACATGTAGAATAATCTGTGCTGTCACATTCTCTATACTTGGGAGAGGCCCATACGCAAAACCACTTCTCTACATGTAGAGAGAACTGTGTACTTTGAAGGATTAAGCAGAGCATTGCCCCATGTTGCTTTCCTCCTTCCTGCAAAGCCTAAACTGCCAGGGAAGGGGAAACCCATGAAAACCGCTGTGAGGTAGGGAAAACCAGAGACCTTAAGGCCTCATGTCCACAGGGAAAAGAATTAAAATCCGCAGCGGATTTTAACTCTTCTCCCACCCGTGGATCCGCACCCCATAGGGAAGCATTGACCACCCGTGGGTAGATAAATACCGGTGGATGGTCAATAAAAGTGAATAAAAAAAAAAATATGGAGCATGAAGAAAAATGGACATGCTCCATTTAGGTGCGAGTCTCCCGTGGGGACGGCTCCCGCAGGCTTCTATGGAAGCCGTCTGGATCCGTGGGAGACCTAAAATAAACTTACCCACAGCAGACCGTGCAGATCTTCTTCTTCCCGGCCGGATCTTCCTTCTTCGGCCTGGTGCATGCGCGCGGCACGCTGCCGGCGGGCCGAGCACATCCGCCGGCCAAAGAAGATCTGGCCGCGAAGAAGAGAATATCTGCCCGGCCCGCTGCGGGAAAGTTTATTCTTCTTTTCAGCCCTCATGTCCGCGGGGCAGGAGGGACCCGCTACGGATTCTCCATGGGCCCGATTTTTTTTTTTTTTTTTTTTTTTTTAACCCTGTGGACATGAGGCCCTACACTACACTCCAATCCCGGGCAAACAAAAATGGCCAAAGCACTTCTGACTACCTGCATGCTGCTTCAGTATGCATCATTAGTCTAAGACACTACACCTGCTCTGATTGGCCGGTCAGCAGCATGTAGTGTCCTAGACTAACAATGCATAGTATATAGTGTGCACCCAGTAGTCGAAGTGGATTGGTTATCTTTTGTCCAAGGCCAGAGGGTTGTTTTAACCCTTAATTTGTGTCCATCTAGCTGTACTGTTCCTGAGTGCTCTGTGGGCATTAAGCTGATTATATGCTTATAATACACCTGCTGCTCTAGTGTCTCCCATCCCTCACCAAGTATCTACCACTGCTTGCTTCCATCCAGGTATGTGAGCCAGCTGTGTTATAGCAGCTCCATGTGTATATAAACTGATTATCAGTGCGATGGCTCTCATTTGCCACAGTATGCCGTGGGGGCTTTCCCTATATAAAAGCAGGAAGAGAGCTAGCATACTGTGGGTGAGGCTTGCACAGTGAAGTCCAACTTAAAGTGTGTTCTGAAATGCTGCAGCATTTCAGAATAAAACAGGCACATTACCCCATGGATATCTGTCCTGGGCTTATGCTGCCCTTGGCTTGGGCAGCATGAACATGAATCATTTTAACATACCACCTAGTTCAGTGTTCTGATTGACTTAATGGCCTCTAGAGCCACTGGAGAACAGTTGTGTATTAGCGATGTTTCTTTTTTTCTTCCCTCTCACCCCTCCCCTCAATGAGAACACATTCAAAGGCTAAAAGCTCTTTTTTTTTACACAGGATGACTATCAAGCAGTTCAGTGCCTACCAGCTTTCCCAGCACTGATCACTCGTGTTTTCATATAGGAGTGATCACTGCTTGGAAGGCGGAGTGCTGGAGGTTGTTCTGGCTGCACACCTCTGGTCACAGGCAGTTTTTCATAGATGAATGGCTACCTGTTTACAGCAACTAATGCAGTGACAGGCTGACAATTATCTGCATCATAGAGCCATTTTATTCTTCCCCTGCATGTGTTTACACTGCGCAATTGTCCAACCTGCGTGATCTAACAAGCATTTTGTATGAATCATGCTGTACAAAAGGGCTTTGAATTTTTCTGAAGTTAAAAACGTAAAGGCTGATTTAGACAACAATTTTTGCTCAAAGCCATCTTTTTAGCAATAATTGTATCTAACTGCACTGACATTGTGCAGCTTTCGTTAAGCTGTCGCTCATCGTTTTCTTTCAGCAAGCTGAAAGATCAGGTATTCACAGCGGGATACAGCTGATACTATTGTTTCAGCTGTATCCTGCTCCCTAAAGCCAGGCAGGGTATGAAGAACAGAGTGGTCAAGCTGTGTTCTTCATACCCCGCTTGGCTCTATAAAAGCTGGGTGTTCATAACAGAGAACAGCTGGATGCAGAAGATAAGCAGCCCCACTTGTCTTCTGCCATCCCCTGCTTGGAGTGCTCGGCTGAATAACAGCCGGGTGCTCTGCGCGGGGAACAGCTGGACGCAGAAGGCAAGCGGCCCCGCTTGTCTTCTGCATCCCCTGTTCGGAGCGCAAGGTACTTGCTGAAACGTTGAGCAATCACCTTGCGCTGTAAAAAAAAAAAAGCACATTTATTGCTCAAAAGACTTATTTTTGAGCGATAATGGTTGTCTCTAAACCAGGCTTAACTTAATGGATGTCTGATGCAAACAGATCTGGCAAAAGTTGCTTCCGTAAGGGGCCATTTACAGGCAAAGATGATCGCTCAAAATTTGTCAGAGTTTTGAGCGATCAGTTTGCATTACTAATGGGCTAATCACCCCTTTAGTAGCTAACTAGCTTCACTTGTATGTATTTAGAGAACAGCGAGTGGTTTGTTATCTAAATACATCTTTGTTCTGCCATGGGCAGTAGGCTCCATACAATGTTAGCAGCGTTACCTGCAGAGAACACAGCATTGGGATGTCTGCTTTTATGCTGAGCTCGGCGATGGACGAAGAGTGCGCAATACTACTGTCCCCATACTAAGTCACTACCTTATGACTGGACATGCTGGGGAGCAGCATACGGACTACCAGACAGACATCTGCAGGCAGCCATACCATGAGGTTGTATCCACCAGAAGGAGAGGCACCTGGTGGGGTTCGGCCTGGCCAGCCTCTCTTGCATGTCCCACGCCCCCCCCCGACAGGACAGCAATTCCTGCTGCCTGAGCTACCACCCCATGATTAACAGCCAGGAGGCTGCCTGTGGAGTGCAGCTCTGTGCCATTACCTGAGCCTCCCGCCTGATCTCCTATAAGCCTAGCCGGCCAGCACACAGTACCAGCCAGCTGGGCAGGAGCAGAGGGACCTGGTGGAACTCACGATTCAAAGTATCCCTAAGCAGCTGCCACAGCTGGTGCCTGACCCCTCCTCCCAATGGACACATGATCAGCTTAGTGCCCAGCGAGGCCTTAAATGCCCAGCATGTACCACAAGTGCAGGACCCCATCCGTCACATCCCAAGTAACAAGGCAATGACTGGTTCCTCTGCCCAGAGTTTCCTTTAAAAAAGCAGTTTCCCTGTCAGTGGTTTCTTAGGGGAGGAACTTGTCTGCATCTATGTCATTTCCTGCCGTTTTCTATTGGATAATACATACTGTAACTCCACCCCTACTGCTACCCGACACCAAAAGTGTGTGACAAAGCACATGTGGATTTACCCAATGACGTGCGTGGATGTGATCATGTGATGCTAAAGAGCTACATTTAAATAGCAGTAGCAGTCCTAGCTGTCAGTATGCTGTGAACCAGCCAGAGTTCCACAAGCAGGAGAAGCCCTGAGCCAGCTGGTAACTACTGAACCTGATTGCACCGCTTTATCCACCTCTTAACTGAAAATGGCTGATGAAGAAGTTGCTGCCCTCGTTGTTGATAATGGATCTGGTATGTGCAAAGCTGGCTTTGCTGGAGATGATGCTCCCCGGGCTGTCTTTCCTTCCATTGTTGGCCGCCCAAGACATCAAGGTGTCATGGTTGGTATGGGCCAGAAGGACAGTTATGTGGGTGATGAAGCCCAGAGCAAGAGGGGTATCCTGACTCTGAAGTACCCTATTGAACATGGCATTGTCACTAACTGGGATGATATGGAGAAGATCTGGCATCACACCTTCTATAATGAGCTTCGTGTTGCTCCCGAAGAGCACCCTGTCCTGCTGACAGAAGCCCCCCTGAACCCCAAAGCCAACAGAGAAAAGATGACACAGATCATGTTTGAAACCTTCAACACTCCAGCTATGTATGTTGCCATCCAGGCTGTGCTGTCCCTGTATGCCTCTGGCCGTACCACCGGTATCGTGATGGACTCTGGGGATGGTGTCACCCATACAGTGCCCATCTACGAAGGTTATGCCCTGCCTCATGCCATCCTGCGTCTGGACTTGGCTGGACGTGACCTGACAGACTACCTCATGAAGATCTTGACCGAGAGAGGCTACAGCTTCACCACCACGGCTGAAAGAGAAATAGTCCGTGATGTTAAGGAGAAGCTCTGCTATGTAGCTTTGGACTTTGAGCAGGAGATGTCAACCGCCACTTCATCCTCCACCCTGGAAAAGAGCTACGAACTGCCTGATGGCCAGATCATCACCATTGGAAACGAGAGGTTCAGGTGTCCAGAGGCCCTCTTCCAGCCATCGTTCTTGGGTATGGAATCTTGCGGTATCCATGAAACCACCTTCAACTCCATCATGAAGTGCGATGTAGATATCCGCAAGGACTTGTATGCTAACACTGTCCTGTCTGGTGGTTCCACCATGTACCCAGGGATCTCTGACAGAATGCAGAGGGAAATTGCTGGCCTTGCTCCTAGCACAATGAAGATTAAAATTATTGCACCACCTGAGCGCAAATACTCTGTCTGGATTGGTGGCTCCATCTTGGCTTCTCTCTCCACCTTCCAACAGATGTGGATCAGCAAGCAGGAATACGATGAGTCCGGCCCATCCATCGTTCACCGCAAGTGCTTCTAAATGGACTTCTAGCAGATGTCTTGCGTTTGCTGCGTAAGTTCTTCATACATAACCAACTTCCAAATGAACTTGCCCTCAGAATGTGAGACCACCCCCCCCCCCCCCCCCCCCAGTCACCACCTTGTTGGGGATGTCTTTTCTTGTAACATAAGACTTGCACTTTTCTTTCAAACTCATTTCTGGGGTGTGTGCTCGCATATCTATACCCTGGACACATCTGATGCCAAATCTGGCTAGCGTTTGATTTGGATGTTCATTTAAAAGGGGTTATCTTGGGACACTTGACAAAAAGTCTACTGTGCCAAAATACATGCTCTCCTTCCCTGGTCTTCTGCCACTCCTGCTCTGCCAGCGCCTGGTCCTTACTTCTAGGTGCAGGGAGCTGGAAATGTCACATGACCGTGTGTTGGTAATGTCATGGCTGACAGTGTTTTGAAATGTCTTGTATGCAATATGTTATATAAATAAATGCAGCAAAAAAGAGAACAAGTGAAGTTGTTACTTTCGAGTGTGAGGATTTTCCTCCATGTATTCTTTTGCAGTGTGCCGACAATTAGAAATATTTGTCAGTATTAATGACCCTTTTGGGGAGGGTGGCAGTCTGAGGTTGCTGATGTGATATGGTAAGGTTTAGGCCAACTTCACACACTGTAAATGCATAATTCCTACAGCATTTATGGAACTTGCTAATTCTGTGTGAATTCTGCTTTCAAAAACCATTGCAAAATCCACAGCTTTCTGCTGCTGGTCCACATATGGACTTAGTCCTGTCAGTGGGCAAAATCTCCACACAGGCTTTCATGTTGAGAACTGACCTGTCTGTTTGATACAGAAATGCATCTTTGTGTTGAAATTCCACATGTGCTTTTTGCCCAATTCATGGGGCTAAAGCCACATGTGGATCCATGGCAGAAAGCTGTTTTTCAAAGGAGGAATTCATGCAGTGAAGTATGTCCTGATCTCAAAACACTCCTTCACATGGAGTAGAAAACTAGATTCCTTGTGGAAATGCTGTGGGTTTTAGCTCTTAAAATCCAGGGATTAAAACCTCACAATTTCAGTATGGATTTTTGGCATATCTGTTGGTTTTCTGCTGCAGATATGCAATGTGCGAGGGTGGTCTTGGGCTGCAGTAGCCAATATTCTTAGCATTTAAAAGGGTATTCCCAACTTGATGATGTTTTGTATAGTTCCCTTTTGGGAGTAGCAAAGTGTTCAAGTGCTTTTGGGTGTGTTTTCTCTGCTGTCCTCAGGGTGGCTTACTTGTTGCTAATTGAATACAGCCACCACTGCTGTCCTTGGAGTATTTGCACTTTCCCCTTTGGAGCACTCCTGCCCCATGGCCTGTCTGCAGCCTCTTAAAGCAGCTAAAGATGGCCCCATATAGTGCTATATTGGGCAGTCTTCAGCTGTTGGAAGGGGTTAAAAACAGGTGATAGAGAAGGGTGCTCAGAAGAAAAGTGCAGGTGTTCTTTAATCAGTGGCACCAGAGTAAAGCACCTCTCTGGCAGGTTCTTGGGAGTGTGCTTCTTTAGCACAGTAGCTCCCAGCCACTGCTCATCCCCCATAGAGATGAATAGGATAGCTCTGGCACATGTAGAATAGTCTGTGCTGTCACATTCTCTATACTTGAGAGGCCCATACGCAAAACGCTTCTCTACATGTAGAGAGAACTGTGTACTTTGCTGGAAGGAGGGAAGCAACATGGGGCAATGCTCCACTTCATCCTTCAAAGCCTAAACTGCCAGCGGAGGGGAAACTCATGAAAAACAATGGTGAGGTAGGGGATACCAGAGACCTTAAAGCAACCCTCCAATCCTGGGCAAACAAAGATGGCCAAACTATTTCTCTGACTACCTGATGCACACTACTTCAGTATGCATCATTAATCTCAGACACTACACCTGCTCTGATTGGCTGGTCAGCAGCATGTAGTGTCCTAGATTAACCATGCGTAGTATATAGTGTGCACCCAGTAGTTTGGTTATCTCTTGTCCAGGGGCAGAGGGTTGTTTTAACCCTTAATTTGTGTCCACATCTAGCTGTACTGTTACTGAATGCCCACAGAGCACAAGCTGATCCCATGCTTGTAATACACCTGCTGCTCTAATATCTCCCATCACTCACCAAGCATCTGCCACTGCTTGCTTCCACCCAGGTATGTGAGCAAGCTGTGTTATAGCAGCTACATGTATGTAAACTGCTTATCAGCACAATGGCTCCCATTTGCCACAGTATGCAGAGTGTTGGCTTTCCCTATATAAAAGCAGGGAGAGAGCTGGCATACTGTGGGCAAGGCTGGCACATCTCAGCGGAGTCAAACTTAGTGTGCTTATTCTGAAACACTGTTGCGTTTCAGAATTAAAACAGGCATGTTACCCCATAAATCTGTCCTGGGCTCATGCTGCCCTTGTCTTGGGCAGCATGCACATAATAGAATCCCTTTAACATACCGCTTTCTTCGGTGTTCTGATTGACTTAACATCTGGAGAACAGTCTTGTGTATTTAGTGCTTTTTCTCAATGAGAACACTTTCAAAGGCTAAAGCTCTTTTTACATGGGATGACTATCAAGCAGCTCAGTGCCTACCAGCCTTCCCAGCACTGATCACTCATGTGTGTTTACATAGGAGTGATTACCGCTAGGTGGGCAGAGTGTACTGGAAGTTGTTCTGGCTACACACCTGTTCATAGTAAACAGGCAGTTGGTCATAGATGAATGACTGCCTGTTTACAGCAGCCAATGCAATGACAAGCGAACAGTTTTCATCTGCATGATGGATCCAATTGGCTTTATTTTTCCCGCATGTTTACACTGCGCAATTGTGCAAACTGCTCACTTGCTGTGCAAATGGGCTTTGAATCATCCTGAAGCTGAAAATGAAGCTTTCATTGTGTAAAGGTTGGCATAAGCGTTCTTTTGCATCAGTCAGGATGGATTCACACTAGCATTTGGCTCTTCTGTTATAATTAAGTGGCTCCACCTTTTAGCACCATTGATTTCAATAGGGTTTTTAAAAACAAAGCTTTCTGCCTCATTGGGTTTCTGTTTTATAATTGAAATGGCGGTCTGCAATGCTATTTGTCAGTACAAAGGTAACTGCACAGAGGCAAACTAAGATCTGGTTTTCAAAAACCTATTGAAATCAACTATGGTAAATGTAGATCCATTTAATTTGTCTCTCCGCTTCAAAAATGGTAAATATACGGGAAGCCAAAATGGAGACTGAATGCACCCTAAGGGCTCCTGGGAATCGCGATATTGCCCTCACAAAATTGCAAATTTGCTCATGAGATGTCTAAGTGTCAGTGATGCTTTTCTTGCAAAAACACTGCTACCCCTTGCAACTTTCTCATGATAGACGAGCAGTTTCTAATGTTAAAGCATTGCACAAAAATTGAAAGTTCATGCTTTACAGTTAAGGCTGGGTTCCCACACGACTTATTCCTGGCGGAAATCTCGTGATTTGGCCGCAGTGAGATTTCCGCTGGGAAAGCTCTTCTTTAAAATCTGCGGCTTGGCCACACGCTTTTCCGTTGCGCCCAGCGCTCCATAGAGAGCGCGGCTGCAACAGAAAAAAAAAAAATGGACATGCAGCCGGCGAATCCGCGCTGGCTTTTGCCGGCTTTGCCGTGATGGATTCGCCATCCCATTTCTGAGAAATCTCGTCCACATGGCTGGCTAATCCTGGGATTAGCGGCCGCTGGCAGACTTGCTGTGGCGAAATTCCCGGGCGGATTTGCTGTGTTTTTACATCTTGCCTAAGTGGGCTTTAATCCGCCGAGGATGTAAAAACATGTATCCTGCAGGGATAAAAGCCATGTGGGCTATGGACGTGACAGCTCCATGTTGTCGGTGCCCGGAGGTAGCTGACAACATGGAGCTGTTGTCCTGGGCTGCAGGGATCCCCTACGGCAATGCGATTGGGGACTCCCTGCAGCCCCCCTCAATTGCATTAAATTAAAAAAAAAAATTAGATTCAGCTGCCCTCGTGGATTGGATCCATGGACGTAGCTGAGATTACTCACCCCGGTCCTCCATGCTGTCCCAAGATAATGGCGATCTCATAAAAGTTCCTTTAAAAAGTTGAAGCTTCATCTCCCCTTACCGATGCCATCGGTGAGAGGAGATGAAACATCTTACTGGAGGCCTCTGCATTTCGACCCCCGATGCGATCATCCTCCATAGACCTTTCCGGCTTCTGCACATGCGCCCCCCGGCAAAACGATGGACACATTCGTAGGAGCCGGAGAGCCCAGGAAATTTTAAATCTCTTTGCTCCCGGTGACCAGCGGTCACTGAGAGCCTGGAGCAGTGACTGGTGGCCTGGTTTAGCGGTCCCCGGGTACGTGATAAAAAAAAAAAGTAGCGATCTACCATTAGGCTGGTCTCACACAACTGGATAGAAATTAGATTCCGCATGCGTTTGATCAGCGGTAGTACACAGATCAATCAAATGCATTGGATTGCACAATGCCGCTCAAAATAGCGTGTCAGAATTTCGTAGTCACTCACAGAAAGCAGCATGTTCTATTTTACTGCGGATATCTGCGACATAGAGCCCATTATGCTCTATGGTTGTGGATATATCCACAGCCCATATGCAATTACATTGTGTACGGGCTGCGGCGCTGGAAATATAAACAAAGGTATACAGCGCATGGCTCCCTGTGAGTACGCAGTTATGTGCAGTACACGGCCGGGCTCAAAGCTGCGAGCCGATGCGGATTCCACATACGGCTTTGTGAGCCCGGCATTATTCAGATCACTACCTGTAATACGTAATTTGCAAGGAGCCTTTGGAACGCTCGCCTTCCTGCAGCTCCAGCAGCAGCTTGTTGAGCGCCTTTTGTTTGAGACTGCAACACACCAGAAAGCTTACAAAGCCTCACAGAGCGCTATTCTTTACACCCCATCCCTGCCGCTCAGGTCAAGAAATACCCCCCAAAAAAGTATGGGAGGGGGAGGGATACCCAGTTTTATTGCCCCATGTGCCCATCCCAACCAGCCTCCGTAATTACCCGTCTTCGAACATACCACAAAGGTGAGGGATTATTTTTAGGGAGTCAATTTTTTTTCTATACACTTGGGCAATGGGGCCTGGAATTTATTCAGTTGTGCCCTGAAATCCAATGGGTGTTCCCTCCATTATAGGCCTAGCCTATAAGTAGATTGGGGCAACAATGGGTATGTTTCTGAACACAGGACAAACAGGGGTATCCATTTTGGGGTGAAAGTCTTAATTCATATGTGAGCTGTACAAAAAAAACCTGTTCTTAAAATGACATAATTGCCCAAAAAGATGAAAATCTTAATTACTTACTTTTGCTTTGCTTAGATTCATTCAAAAATTGTGGGGTCAAAATACGCTGCACACCCCTAGATGAATTCATTAGGGGTCTAGTCTTCAAAATGGGGTCATTTGTGGGGGTTATTTATAGTTTTGGCCACTTAAGGGCTCTACTAGTGTGCTATGGGGCCTGAAACACCCTCAAGCAAAATGTCTGTTCTGAAAGCCACCGGCTGCTTCTTTCGATTTGGGCTCCGTTGTGCATACAAACATAATATTAGGGCCACAATGGGTATGTTTCTGAACAAGGGACAAACGGGTATCCATTTTGGGGTGTAGATTCCCATTTTCATGTGCACTATAGAGGGGAAAAAAAACTTGCTATAAAATGACATATTTGCAAAAATATGAAATTTTATTTTTTCTCTAAATTACATAAAGGCCTCATGTCCGCTAGCAAAATTGAATTGCGGAATTTGCATTTAATTTTGCCCATAGGGAATCATTGGCCATCCGCGGTCAATTAAATTGAATTTTGCACCCACTGATGGCATTTTAATAGATTTGCGGGTTTTCCGCATGGGAGAAAAAACGCGGCATGCTCCATTTTACCGCGGATCGGCCACATTGCTAGCAATGGGTGTGGATATCCGCATGAAAAAAAAAAACCATTTAAAGCAAATCCGTGCGGAATCTACGCGGGTTGTATTTTTCTAGTGGCTTCATGTCTACGGGGAAAAGAAGAATTAAAATCCGCAGCGGATTTTAACTCTTCTCCCGCGTGCGGATCCGCACCCCATAGAGATGCATTGACCACCTGCTGGCAGATAAATACCCGCAGATGGTCAATAAAAGTGAATTAAAAAAAATATGGAGCATGGAAAAAAATGGACATGCTCCATTTAGGTGCGGGTCTCCCGTGGGGACAGCTCCCGCAGGCTTCTATTGAGGCCTGTGGAAGCCGTCCGGATCTGCGGGAGACCTAAAATAAGAATAAACTTACCCGCAGCGGACCGTGCAGATCTTCTCTTCTTCGCGGACGGATCTTCTTTCTTCGGCCCGTAGCGGGCCTGATTTTCCACGGGGACATGAGGCCTAACTCCTGAAAAAACTGTGGGGTCAAAATACTCATGACAACCTCTTAGTGAACATATTAAGGGGTGTAGTTTTTAAAATGGGGACATTTGTGGGGGTATCTATCATCCTGACTCCTATGAGCCTTTGCAATCGTGGCTTGGTGCAGGAAATCAAAGTGTTCCTCAAAATGTTGATAATCAATATTTATTTGTATGTCTCCTAAAAAAAACCTGAAAGCTTCTCAAATGTGTGTCCAAAATAAACAGATGGAAGCATATATGTTATCAAAAAATTGTACAGTATGTTTGCACATATTTGATATATTACAATTGAAAATGTTAAAAAATTTTTTCCCAATTTTGGCGCGTTTAATATATACACAAATTCTATTGGACTATTTTTACCACCTAAATGAAGTACAATATCTGGCAAAGAAACAATGTCAGAATCACTGGGATATGCAAAACCTTTACGGAGTTATTCTATGTTAAAATGACACATGTCAGATTTCCAAAATTTGGCTTGGTCACTAAAGGGGTTGTCTCGTGAAATCAAGTGGGGTTCAGCACTTTTGTATGGCCATATTAATGCACTTTGTAATATACATCGTGCATTAATTATGAGCCATACAGAAGTTATTCACTTACCTGCTCCGTTGCTAGCGTCCCCGTCGCCATGGATCCGTCTAAATTCGCTGTCTTCTGGCGTTTTTAGATGCGCTTGCGCAGTCCGGTCTTCTCCCTGGTGAATGGGGCCGCTCGTGCCGGAGAGCTGGTCCTCGTAGCTCCGCCCCGTCACGTGTGCCGATTCCAGCCAATCAGGAGGCTGGAATCGGCAATGGACCGCACAGAGCCCACTGTGCACCATGGGAGAAGACCCGCGGTGCATCGTGGGTGAAGATCCCGGCGGCCATCTTGGTAAAGGAAGAAAGAAGTCGCCGCAGCGCGGGGATTCGGGTAAGTAATAAACTTTTTTTTTTTTAACCCATCCCTTGGGTTTGGCTCGCGCCGAACGGGGGGCCTATTGAATAAAAAAAAACAAACGTTTCGGCGTGAGACAACCCCTTTAAGGTGCAAACAGGTTTGGTCACTAAGGTGTTAAGCTGGCTCCATTTTTCTGCCCTTAGGATTGAGTGACAAAACAAGCCAAGACACTGATGTGGACGCCCAGCCTAAAGGCTCTTTTGGGCTCCGGCTCCGACTGGCGGATTCCAATTGTGAAATTCGTGATTGGTGTCTGTGGCAAAACAGTCTTTAAAAAGCCTGTAAATTTGTTGTTTTTTGCACACTGGTGGATACGAATTGCATATTCCGTGAGCAGAGGAAAAATCGCAGCATGCTTTATTTTGCTGCAGATTCTATGTAGACGGCCTCAATCGTTCTCTCCTACACCCCTCCCCTGCTCCCAAATAATTTTGTAACTGAAGAAAAAAAATAGGTCCATAAAACCACCACATGGGTAAAATCCCTAAAACGTGTGGTTCTTTTGGACCTGGTGTTTTAGGGGTTAATGTTGCCACTGCAAGTGCTCAGAACGTGGGACATCTCGCTCAAGCATTCTCTCTGACCAATGAGCTGCTCCGCAACTCTGATAGCTATAGTGTGCAACCTAGAGACTGCTACGGCTGCTAACCACAGCTACAGAGAAGCTCATTGGGCAAAAAGGAGAGCACATGACTGAATACTCCCACCTCCTAAATACTTGCTGCAGCAGCATCAAAGTTTGTTTTCTCACTGCTGGGGACCCTAGAAGCATTCATAGAGGTAAATTTACACCTGCTCTTACCTATCACTATTAGCAGTTTTGCATCGGCAAAACTGTTGACAGTCTCCATGTTAGGGCCCTTTTAGACACAACGAAGGAATTGCGGGATACAGCTGATACTATTGTTTCAGCCGTATCCCGCTCCCTGATAACAGGCAGGGTATGAAACAGAGCAGTCCAACTGTGTTCTCCATACCCGGCTCGGAGCGCTCGGCCGGGCGCCCCAAGCAGAGAACAGCTGAATGCAGAAGACAAGCGGGGACACCCCGCTTGTCTTCTGCATCCTCCGCTCGGAGCGCAAGGTGATCGCTCAAACGTTGAGCGATCACCTTGCGCTGTAAAAAGAACACAACGATTATCGCTCAAAAATCGCTCAAAAGATTTTTTTTTGCGATAATAGTTGTGTCTAAACCAGCCTTAAGTGGTGTATTATGTTTGTGAATAAATAAATGTATGGCACACATGAAGTATTAACCCTTTCCAATCCACAGTCTGACCTCTAAAGACATTATGATTTAAGGCCGTACAGCTCCGATGTTGGAAGACGTCCGTCGGGGTTCTCTTACTGTATATTGCCAGCCTCTCTGCTGTCGAAGCCTATCCAACCTGTCACCTCATGCAGTACTAGCTTTAGCCAGCAGATAGCGCTGTTGTATAACCGCAGAAAAAGAGTAAGCCCCCTAGGAAAACCAGGATACAAATTGGATTGGAAAAGTTAATCTACTGCATAGTTTGTTGTGTTGTAGGATTTACAAAGTGAAATCTGAATGTAGAAGTACATGGACAGTGCTAGGAGACTGCGTATTGAAGTCACATTTTTCATTAGACTAGTTTGTATTGGAAGTTAGAAATCGTTAATTGAGATAGCCTCCCTCATTTGCATACATATTACTTCATCAATGTACAGAGTATTTTCCTTGACTTGGATCTCCTCTTCTAGAGACAACTGTCTGCGGATCAGACCTTTCAGCTCAGCTTGTGCCTGACTCAGAGTTTCCCGCAGTCTACAAAACAAAATACAATTGTCTAAGGGCATTCCTATGCAGAGGAAGAGGTGACGTATATATACTCTTTTCTATTCAGGAGAGCCCCTACAAAGAGGCAACCTGAGGCAGCAGTCTACAGGACTTCAGAGGAGAGGCAGATTGCCACCTGGCTGGTAATTATTTTTCATGGGCCACTAATGACCGGTAAAAAATAATTGCCTGCTGTGAACTGGCCAGGCAGCAACCCAATAGGCATTTCATTCACCCACTAACACCAAGAACAAAAAATGTAAAAAGTATCTTTTATTACACAAATATTAAAATAATGGAACATTAGGGCATTGATGGCGTGTCATAGGGTGTTTTTACATGGAACAATATAGTTAGTCTGAGGTCCATTAGGGCATTGATTATGCGTTTCCAGTGTGAACAGCACCCTAAGGGTGCTTCTACTGTGTCTTCCCCCCAAAAGAAGACCCTGTCTTATATTAACTTTTGCCCCCCAAATGAGGCACTAGGTCTTATTTTTTAGGGGATGTAGTATTAAACTTACCTAGCAGCAAGGTCCAGGTCCGTCCCGCTGCTCTCCGTAGCTCCAACACACTTGCTTCAGTACTCGGCTGCCGACAGAAGATCGCTTCCTGTTCATTCATAAATCCCGCCTCCAGGAAGCAATGGCTCTGAATTGGCTAAGCAGCGCTAGATGAACCAATGTGATGGCTGTGATTGGTTCATCAAGTGCTGCATTGCGTTGTGGAAGCGGGATTTATGAATTGGTCAATTAATGCCATTGCTCAGCCAGTTCATAAATCCTGCCTCCACAGCGCAAGAGCTGTGATTGGTTCCCGAGCACTGCTCAGCCAATTAATGCATCACTCGATTAACCAATCACGGCAATCGTGTTGTGGAAGCGGGATTAATGAATTGACCAATCAATCCCACGGCTCAGCCAATTCATAAATTCCGCCTGCACAACGCGATGGCTGTGATTGATTCTCGAGCACTGCTCAGTCAAACAATGCAGTGCTGGATGAACCAATCACAGCCCTCACATTAATTCATCGAGCGCTGCATTGATTGGCTAAGCAGCGCTCGAGAACAATCAGCTTTGCTTCTTGGAAGCAGGATTTATGAATAACCAGGAAGCAATCTTCTTTCAGCAGCCGAGGACTGGAAGAAACAAGCTGGAGCTCCAGAGAGCAGTGAAGGAGTCAGAGCGAGCTTGCTAGGTAATGTATTGCTTTTAAAAAAAATGTAATCTGGTTAGGGCTTATTTTTGGGGCAGGGCTTATATTTCAAGTCCCCCCAAAAATCCAGAAAAATCAGGGTAGGACTTATTTTTGGTGAAACACGGTACATGGAATGATTATAGTTTGCCCAAGCTTACCTGTTCGTTCGGGCAGTCAGTTTAGACACAAGGATAAATAGTTTGACAAATATGCCCATTCAACCCATGTATGTTTTATTCTGAAATGTTGCAGCATTTCAGAAAAAAAACACACTTAGAAGTTTAACTTGGAGCTTCGAGTCAGAGGCAGACTCTACCGGGCTCTCCCTGCCCGCAGTATGTTGACTGCCATCTCTCTCCCTATACACAAGCAGAGAGCAGAGCAATCAGTCTTGATGATGTAGGCGAAAATAGCTCGGCATGGCTGCCTCTTTGACTCAAAGTTCAGAGTCAAACTTCTAAGTATATTTTCTCTGAAACGCTGAAGTGTTTTACAATAACACATCCATACATGGCCCAAATGATCATATGTGTCCTGGGTAGAGATGAGCGAGTATATTCGCTAAGGCACATTACTTGAGCGAGTAGTACCTTAGCCGAGTATCTCCCCGCTCGTCTCTAAAGATTCGGGGGCCGGCAGGGGAGAGCGGGGAGTAACGGAGGGGAGATCTCTTTCTCCCTCTCTCCCCCCTGCTCCCCGCCGCAACTCACCTGTCACTGGCCCCCGAATCTTTAGAGATGAGCGGGGAGATACGCGCACGGGATGGCGAATCAGTCGCGGCAAAGCCGACGCTGCGGCTCGGATTTGCCGGGCACAGCATGTCCATTTTTTTTTATTCTGCTGCGGCCGCGCTCTCCTTTATGGGAGCGCCGGCCGCAACAGAAAAGCGGCGGCCGGGGTGCTTCAAAACCCGCGGCTAAGTGCCGCAGGTTTTGAAGCAGCACTTTCCTGGCGGAAATCTCGCGTTTTTTTGGTGACGTCAGTCGTTAAACAACTGTCGGACTGTGTAAAAGGGCTTTTACATGACATACTGATGATCTTTATCTTTCACTCACCTTTCAACATTTGTAGTAAGCTCCTGGACTTCATTGATAAGTCTGTATTGTACAGGGTCACGACATAGCTCAACATTAGGCCTCAGTTTTCTTGTTTCTAGACGAGTCTGAGCCACTTTCATAGGTCCTTCTTTATCTGCAATGGCTTTCTTAAGTGTTTCTATATTCTTTTCCTGGTAACTGATTTCATCCATAACCTTTTTATAAGAATTAAGAATGGTTAAAATTAATGTTTCAAAGCAATCTTCATTACAGCCTACATTCCCAAAGTGATGATGTAAGCACTGGCGTACCACTAGGGGTCACAATTGCAATCCAGCCCCTTACCTAGGGGGGCCCTATGGAGGGGAGGGCCATTCCTCGGGGCAGCCTTAGACACCATTTACACTGACAGATGATCGCTCAAACGAAAGTTGGAGTGACAGTTTTTTAGCGATCATCTTTGCATACCTTATAGTAGCTGAGTAGCTACTATACAGTTATGCAGCCGAAGCGGGACACAGACGGGGCTGCTAATAGAACAATACAGCTGTTTTGCATAAGCAAACAGCTGTATTGTTCTTCATGCTTGCAGCCTGTGCCCCACTGTGAATTCACAGCACAGAGAATCTTATCATTGCAGTCCGCTGTGCTGATAACAGCTGATCGTTCAATTCAAGAAAACTTGAAGGGAGCGATCATCGACTCGTGCACGAAAACTGCATGATGTCAGTGCATTTAGGCGAAACGAGAATCACTCAAAATACGGTTTTGAGTGACTTTTGAGCGATTCTCGTTGTGTCTAAATGGGCCATTACACTAACAGAGTGCAGTTGTGATTTGCCACAATTGCAGTCTATCAGCCCTCTGCCAGCTGAGTGATCGGTTGGGTCGGTAGTGTTTGATAGCGGATGAGGGGAGTGGAGCATACGGTTCAATGAGGTATGTGAGAATATGATTATATATGTGTAGCTGGTATAATCTACACTGTATAGCTTATACCAGCTGCACATACATAATTATATACAGGAGATATCCAGGTTATACCAGCACACTCCATATCACTGTATACAGGAGGATGTGTTGTTTAAACCCACATGTGGTTTTTAATAGTGAATGCATTTCTTAAAAATGCATGTGGTTTTTGAAAAAGGTATGCAGATTTTTTTTTTTTATATTTTTTAATAGTGGTTCAAAAATGCAACAGAAAACATGAACACAGCCGAAGGGGCTACAAACAAATTTTCCCGTAGTCCAGGAAATAAGTTATGTTTGGAAATCTTATGCCAAGGGGCTAGATCATATATGTAAATGTGTCTTGCAGCTGTAAGCAGCACGGTTTAGCTTTGGGTAAAGCAGTGGATCTGAAAAATAAATCTATAGATTACATAGATAAGAACAATAATTGCACTATTTTACCTTAGCCAAATGCACTTCCAACTTGTTCTTTGAATCCTTTGTCTCTGCTACACGTTTCTTCAAGGCAAAATTGACTGTATCACATTGTTTGCGCATGTCGCAGGCCGTTTCAGATAAGATGCTGTCAATCAAACTGCGCAGAGCTACAGCATTGTTATTCTGCTTCTCTGCCTTTTCTATGTTTGCATTGCTGAAATCTTCCCACTCTTTGGGTGCTACTGAGCTAAAGGTAATAAAAGCAAGAAAACATTGTCAGTATTCTGATCTAAATATGGTTAAATGAGTTATTTTGTTTAGTGTAATGGGATAGATTCATGTTTCGTACTCTCATCTAATGGGTTTCATTGACAATTTGGCAAAAATATGCAGATACAACAAAAATATCTCAAAAGCTTGTCTTCTGCATCCAGCTGTTCTCTTCTCGGAACGCTCAGCTGTTATACAGCTGAGCGCTCCGAGCGGGGTATGCAGAACACAGCTGGAATGCTGTGTTCTTTATACCCCGGCTGTGTTCACAGAGCGCTCAACTGGACCGCTGTGTTCTTCATATCCCGCCTGTTTTCACGGAGTGGGATACAGCTGAAACAATAGTATCAGCTGTAGCCCGATGTGAATTCCTGATAAGGCTGATTGTTCTCTTTTAGCATGCTGAAAGACAACAATCAGCGATTCATTAACGAAAACTGCACAATGTCAGTGCAGTTAGACACAACGATTATCGCTCAAAAGACGGCTTTGAGCGATTTTTGAGCGATAATCGTTGTGTCTAAATGGGCCTTAAGAGTAGCTTTACATGGGATGACTATCATCCAAATAAGCGATCGAAAGAGCAAATACAAATACTCGTCCAATATACACATAGCCTCCAACAGGGTGACGAGTCATAAATCACTCACTAATTGTTTTGTTTCAGCTCACTAAAAAAATCATCTGGTATAAACTAGTAGTTTGCATATGAACGACTTGCAAATTAATTTGCATGATAAAAAGTGCAAGAAACACCACCAAAATCTTGCCAAAACACGGCATGTTAAACCGATCTAAAGAGAAGTATTGGTCATACAAGGTACAGTTCCACATAATTGGCCTCCAGAATATGCGCACAATCGAAGATAGTTGGCTTACAACCTCTTTGTATGTGTTTTATTAGAACATATGGATGTCATAGAGTGGGGACCCCACTCAGAACTCCCCTTTATTATTAGAGCGGAGAAATGCTTGTGCTTTGGAGGACTGGACATGACCTTGTGTTAGATGGTACAAATTCTTCTTAATTAGTATTGGGTAACCAAACATTTCACAAGGGAAATCTCTGGACCACTATATTGCTATTTCTGCACATAGCGCTATTTTGGCACGTTTATACAATTCATCCTAAAGCAACCCTATGGTTCACAGTAAAAACATTTTCTATAGCATACCTGGTGCTCTCCTTTTTAATATTGCTACCACGGTTCATCCCACTCCCAGTCCCCTCTTCATGTATGTAAAATAGCTGCCAGATTCTCAGACTACCCTATAAACAATACGCTTCAGAAGTCTCAAACACTCCCATTGCTCTCAGGAAAAAGGACCTGCAGAGGAAGAAATAGAGTATGACATAGTGCTGACATCATCAGAGCTGGTCCATTCGAAGGCAGGGAAGAGTGTCTCAGACTACCGAAAAACACTGCACATACAGCAGTCAAAAAATTCTACATACGTCTAGGAATGAGACAAAATGGGGCATAAGCACTGAGAAGGAAGCCACCAGGTATACATTCTGCATGTTTAGTACATTTTTACTGGCAAGTGGAGGGTAGATTTACATGGGTATTTTCACATATAAGCAGGAACAGCTGATTAGAAGAAGTCCTATCCTGCTATATCTTTGTATTATCGGCAATTTAGCCTATTAGTTTGTATTTTTGCACATGTGCCTATCAGGTAGCAAATATAGAACTGAACATTGTTTGCTGTGACATGTCTTACTTTGCCTGAACTGTCACTACGTTGGAAGCATATGAGATGTCTGGAGTGTTGTTTGTTAATGTACTGCAGTGATTATCCAGTTTCAAGGCTTCAAACTTGTCTGTTAGATCCTTCTCCAGTGCATATTTAGCCGAGCGGCTCAACCTGCAAATATTGTAGAATCAAAAGGTTATCAATGTGCATAAAAGAATAAAGAGTTGAGAAAATCATAACAATGTTTAAAATAGTATAAAAATGTAATAGCGAGAGGTATACATAAATAAAAAAATAAACAGTTTGATAAATAGATCTGCTAGTGATTACAGAATCAACCTGGTAAAACAAAGAACGAGAACGTGATTATTATATCAGCCTGTGTGGAGAATAACTACTGGAAAACCTGGAGCTGTTGCATTAAAAACGGCTTTCCCAAACCGGTAAATAAATCAAAGCATAGATCTACTATAACTGGTTACAATGAGTTCCTGTTCTGGCCTTCATTTCTATACATGAAACACACTTAAATTTTTTTCCTATATCTTTGTGCATTAGCAAGCTATATAAGTGTCACATGGGTAAACCACCCATATACATTAGGTGAACACTCAATCTGCTGACAATCTAACGATATTTTCACACCACGTTTTCTTCTCCATACCTGTTTGTTGTCCAAATTTCTGACAACAGTATTCAGATGGAACCCTATTGGAACCAATGATTTTAATTCATCAAATGGAGACCGTTAAGGTCTCCGTTTGATAAGGTTTTCATTCATTTTCAATTTTATTTTGGAGGGAAGTAGTTGACTACTCTATTCTATCTTCCAAAATAAATGGAAATAAGCAGAAACTTGTTAAGCAGCGAGATTGTTAGTCTCAATTTGACTAATGAAATTATATGGTTCATTCTGGGTTTCTGTCCCAATATCGGTTTAGGGAATTCACATGGAAACCTAGGACAGAAACCAGGGGCGGAGGAGAAATCGTGCCATTAAGCTGAGTGTGCATTTTTATAGGAAGGCCGAGATAATTAGCTGTCAGCCAAACTAATGTTATGCCAACCGTTATCTCAAGTGTTCATAAAGAGAAAAAGTTTTCCAAAACTTATTCCAGGAACTGAAAGTTTGTGTGTTCCACAAAAGTTTATTGCTGATGCTACAAAATTGCATACCCTAGCAGATTAGGAATTTTCTTTCCTACCCTAATTATACTGTATAGCATGCTAAATGACCAGGCTACCATGAAGACTGCAGCCATTGCCACCCAATACCACACAGTACAGTGCTGTATTAATGAAAAGCTCTGGCACAGAATTATTGTAGAATTTTGTCAGCTGATTCTGCTAATTTTAATAGTATCCGCAGAACCTCCAATAAATATGAGACCTGACAAACTGTCCCAGGATGTCCGCCATTGGGGAAAGTACTGAGTTATAACAGATGGGATATGAATTTGCCCTATCTGTTTCCTACTGTTTAGCTTACATATAGAAGGTTGGTGATGTCTATGGGCAGCTAGGTACCTTTAAATAGGCCGATTATCACCTGAATAATTGCGGGAAACAGTGATTTTTGGCGATAGTAGTACCATGTACATGCAGCCATCAACGGGGTGCTGAGCAAAAAAACATTCAGTAGTCGCTTCTTTTTGGCTCATTGATAGAAAGCGACTAGCAAGCAACTTCTTACTCAGTGTAAACAAGAGTCGCTCATCTTTGAATGACTGCCTGTTTTGCAGTGAATGGAGGTGGGTGGCTGGGAGAGATTTCTGGAACGCTCTGCCTCCATTCAGTGATTCCATCCCTGGTTTCTGTCCAAATCTTTGTGTGAAGGTACAGGAGTGATAGTCGTTGGGATGACAATTTTGGTGGAGCTATGATTACAAGAAGACCTTTTGCCATTTATTCAAGACAACCCCTTTTTACAAAGAAGTGATCTCAGCAATCAGCTGATTGGGCATATAGAGAGGAGTTGTAAAGACAATTTTCTGCCAACTGTCTGCACTTTTCTATCACATGAATTAGCAGATGCCAACTGAAGGCAGATGTCTTGGAAAAATTTTTTTATCTGCCCCGTTGGTTGCTTTCATTGGTAATAGTTGCTCATGCTAAACAGCAAATACATTGGCTTCCAATGCAGCAGTTAAGATGGGCAATTTTCTGGTGTGCAAAAACGGCCGGCCTGAGAAAATAGTGCATACGCATTCTGGCGGTCCATTTTTATGCTGGATGGAAAAGATAGGTCTGGACCTATCTTTTCAGTCAGAATACGCCAGTCGGTCCCATAGACTATTATAGCAGTCTATGAGAGCTTCTGGAAAAGGGAGGAGGGAGAGAGTTCAGCAGCGGTTCTGCTAAACTCCCTTTCCTCCTGTTGCTGGCTGTTGGCAAAGGGAGGGGGCGGGACGGGGTGGGAGATTAGGATACTAGCTCCTGCCCCTCCCATTGCCGTCAGTCGGCAAGGGGCGGAGAGGGGAAGGGAAGACGGAGGGAGTTTAAAGAGTTAAACTCTTCTACCCACCGACAGCATTCCGGCCCATCTGAACAGGCGCTTAAACGGGAGATGCAGCCGTGACTTGGTCATGGCTACCTCTCGTTCATGTGATTTTTAACCGTGCTCTGGCTGTGATACGACTGGCCGTAAATCGCAGCGACTGTATGAAGGAGCCCTGAAGCAGAGATCATTTGATGCTTTGCTGATTTAATGTATAGCTTCCTATAGAACAAAAACCTCCAGACGCCAACCGTGAATGGCCAGTTAAGCGGACAGCTACCTGCTTCTTTAGTGTATGGCCAACCTAAAACGGCCTAGCTTGGTGGAGGGAGAAATAACTTACCTGATCTGCTCAGTAATCTGCTCTAATGTCCTCTGCAGCAGAGCCACCACTCCCTGAATCACTTCCACTTCTTTGATGAGCTCTTGTTCCACTTCATCATGAACCAGATCTATACCAATTCTTTTCTCTCTATAAAATGGTGGTAAAGCACAGAAAAGCACATGTGGTTGAAGATTTCCATGTTAGTGCACTTTAACCATAAATTCATACATTCTGCGAATCTGTATTCTCGGCGCAACATTAGAAGATACGTTAATATGTAATTCTGCCTTAAAAATTCTTAGAATTACCTTTCTACTAAACATTGCTGTGCTATGGCCAGGGGCTCCATGCAGCTCTCCAGTGCTTTTTCCAGACGGGTCTTATATGCCAGCAACTGTTCGATATCATTAACTGTATCTTCAAGCTTGTTGTCCAACTCTTTCTTCCAAAACTGGATCTCATTCAGCCTCTGTTCTGTGGAGATTGTCAAACGCTAAGCCTGATGCTTATACAGAAAACTACTTTCATCACAAGGCTTTCTCCTTATCTATATGCTAGCCATACACATAAGATACATGTCTTCTGAATGATCATGTCCCCCAACACCCGACTAAACATGCAGACTCAGCATCCAAATGTAAAAGTTTATTTCAGTAAGGAGAATGGAACAAACCAGACAACTTTGACAGCTGCTTATTGAAATGCACCAATCAATGCAGCGCTCGATGAACAAATCACAGCCATCACATTGTTTCATCGAGCGCTGCAATGATTGGCTGGCAGCGCTCGAGAACCAAACAGAGCCATCGCTTCCTGGAGACGGGATTTATGAATCCTGGAACCAGGAAGCAATCTTCTGTTGGCGGCTGAGGACTGAAAGCAAGGGTGCTGGAGCTCCGGAGACCAGCAAGAGGTGGCTGCTAGGTAATGTTTTTTTTTTTTTTAAAACGAAATTTAGTTAGGGCTTATTTTCAGAGTATGGCTTATATTTTAAGCCCCCCGTCCCCACCGAAAATCCTGAAAAATGGGGGTAGGTCTTATTTTTAGGAAAACACGGGGGCCTTAATCACACAGAACTCGTGTAGCTGGCAAGGAATGCTGGATAATTCCTGCTCTGAAACCTGTAGAATTGTAAATGCAGCTCCGAGTGTATGAGATAATGCAATGCATTAACAAAGTTACTATTTGTAAACTGGAAAATGACATTCATTCAAAGGAAGAGATACTGCTATTATGGTAGTCTGCTCCACAACATACCTAGTTTCTTATTAACATCTTTTTGCGTTTTCTGTGTGGACTTTTCAATTTCATCCACCAGTCTCTGACTTTCAGCAACTAGCCTTTCAGATCTTGACCTCTGAACCTCCGCACTGGCATACTGGGTGTGATTGGCAAGGCTCCACTCATTAGGGAGAAACTTTGGTGGAAGTTGGAGAAGCCTGGCCATTGTCAGCTGTTGTTTTGAATCTAGGACTTGAAAGGAAGATTATTTTTAAGAATACAAGTATATGTGACTGATAGGTAGATAAGAGTGATAGGCATATCTTTAACAACAAACAAGGCATACTAATGATTTAGATGCATAACCTTATTTTTAAACAATGGTACAATGTTACCTGTTAAAACAGTTATGCGCAGGCGGGTAACTTTACCAATCACCTAGTAATCAGGAGTATTTATTTAACTTCTTTGTTACCAGAGATTTGGTTGATAAACAACATGTTGATTGGTGCCCATTAAGGTGCTTTCACATTTGTGCTGGCGATTCCGCTTTCCTGCTCCAATCAAGGAGCAGGAAAGGGGAATCCCCGCGGCCGAACTGTTTATGTTCTGGACTGAGCCAAGCTGCCCCGGGCAGACCGCATAGACTATAATGTGGTTCACCCGAAGAAAAAGCCCTGCATGCAGTATTTTCAGCCAGATCTGTGATAAAATCTCTGACGCAGATCTGAAACCACCCTTAGGCATAATTGCCACAAGCGTATATCAGCCGGCCGTTTTCACGGATTCCTGAGACGTAAAAGCGTCCGGCCGGCCAATATAGCGCTGGGTGTTTTTACATTGGGCCCAAAAGATAGTCCTGGAACTATCTTTTGGACCGGAATACATCGGCCACTGCATGGGCTCCTATGGGAGCCCATGACAGCAGCCGGAGGTGGGAGGGAGTTTAGCAGCGTTCACGCGTTTTTACGGCGCTGGTGGGCACATGTAAAATCGCCTACAGGCTTGTGAAAGGGACCTTAGGGCTCTTTCACATGAGCATACGCGTTTTTTGCATTCTCTCGGCCGTGCCATAACATTGCATGAAAGGCCGTTTGTCCACGGCCAGCGTTTTCTCGCCCATTCACACGACCGGGAGCGACGTTTTTAGCAAAAAACCCTCGCTCTGCAAAAATCCTCAGGATGCCTTCCAATGCCTATATAGAGGGACCTGCAAGCTTTTCGCAGCGTTGGATGCTGCTAAAATGCCTCCCCCTTCCTTTCTTTCCCCCAGGAGTCTATGGGAGCCACCGTATATCGGGCAAAAAATAGTTCAAGAACTATCTTTTTTCCACTGTATATACGCCGGCTGTATTTCAGTTGCGTGTGCTCCATTTTTGACGCTCCAACGTATTTATGTGCCATATATTCGCTCGTGTGAATGAATGCATTGGAATCCAATGGCTCAGATGGTCCCGTATATCGGTCGGCTATAAAAATGTTGAAATCTGTCTCTGGCACCAGCAGCGTCCACGTGTACCTGCTCTGTCGCCGTCTTTTCTGTACTGCAGATGGACCCGGTGTTCGCCGTCACACATACACAGTACAGATTTTTTTTTCACATTTTTTTCCCGCGCCGTCACTAGCCGATAATGCGGAATTTGCGACCTGTCTGCAATATTTATTGTGGAAGGGCCACGGGTCGGACAGCTTCCATTGACTTCAATGGAAGTCGCCTGTGCGAAGTCCGCAGGAAAATGGAGCATGCTGCAATTTTTCCTCCACGAGCAGAAATCGCAACTGCTTTCCACTCATGTGTAGGAACCAGCGGACCTCCATAATAAGTAACAGGCGGTATTTGTTGCAGATTCGCGGTGTGGACGCCGACCGCGGATTTTGCAGCAAATATCCACCCGTGTGAGGGAGGCCGTACTGTAATCTGTAAAATGATAATTGACAATGCCCTGCTCACACTTCCTCAGGTTAAGAAAGAAATTGAAGATGCATCTTGTATTACAGACAGTGGCCAAAAGTGCCCTATTTTCACTGACTGTTCATGCATTGACAGACAATTGACAACTATGCCCTCACTGCCTGCTGTTCTCTGACAGCTTGTGTCTGCTAGCGGACTGTACATCTACAAACTCCCTTCTCTGTATTCAGATCTCTCTTGCTTATGTAAGGAGCAATGTTGAGAATAGGCATATATTAGGGATCTGCTGCTCATGGACTTGCCTAATGCATAAAAATAGGTTCATGGTTGGTTGCAGAAATTCACAGACACTAAATTAATGTGTGTGTGTATATATTTTATATATATACACTACCGTTCAAAAGTTTGGGGTCACCCAAACAATTTTGTGTTTTCCATGAAAAGTCACACTTATTCACCACCATGCGTTGTGAAATGAATAGAAAATAGAGTCAAGACATTGACAAGGTTAGAAATAATGATTTGTATTTGAAATAACATTGTTTTTACATCAAACTTTGCTTTCGTCAAAGAATCCTCCTTTTGCAGCAATTACAGCATTGCACACCTTTGACATTCTAGCTGTTAGTTTGTTGAGGTAAGCTTGAGAAATTGCACCCCACGCTTCTAGAAGCATCTCCCACAAATTGGATTGGTTGGATGGGCACTTCTGGCGTACCATACGGTCAAGCTGCTCCCACAACAGCTCAATGGGGTTCAGATCTGGTGACTGCGCTGGCCACTCCATTACCGATAGAATACCAGCTGCCTGCTTCTGCTGTAAATAGTTCTTGCACAATTTGGAGGTGTGTTTAGGGTCATTGTCCTGTTGTAGGATGAAATTGGTTCCAATCAAGCGCTGTCCACTGGGTATGGCATGGCATTGCAAAATGGAGTGATAGCCTTCCTTATTCAGAATCCCTTTTACCCTGTACAAATCTCCCACCTTACCAGCACCAAAGCAACCCCAGACCATCACATTACCTCCACCATGCTTAACAGATGGCGTCAGGCATTCTTCCAGCATCTTTTCATTTGTTCTGCGTCTCACAAACGTTCTTCTTTGTGATCCAAACACCTCAAACTTGGATTCATCCGTCCACAACACTTTTTTCCAGTCTTCCTCTGTCCAATGTCTGTGTTCTTTTGCCCATCTTAATCTTTTTCTTTTATTGGCCAGTCTCAGATATGGCTTTTTCTTTGCCACTCTGCCCTGAAGCCCCAAATCCCGCAGCCGCCTCTTCACTGTAGATGTTGACACTGGTGTTTTGCGGGTACTATTTAATGAAGATGCCAGTTGGGTACCTGTGAGGCGTCTGTTTCTCAAACTAGAGACTCTAATGTGCTTATCTTCTTGCTTAGTTGTGCAACGCGGCCTCCCACTTCTTTTTCTACTCTGGTTAGAGCCTGTTTGTGCTGTCCTCTGAAGGGAGTAGTACACACCGTTGTAGGAAATCTTCAATTTCTTAGCAATTTTTCGCATGGAATAGCCTTCATTTCTAAGAACAAGAATAGACTGTCGAGTTTCAGATGACAGTTCTCTTTTTCTGGCCATTTTGAGCGTTTAATTGACCCCACAAATGTGATGCTCCAGAAACTCAATCTGCTCACAGGAAGGTCAGTTTTGTAGCTTCTGTAACGAGCTAGACTGTTTTCAGATGTGTGAACATGATTGCACAAGGGTTTTCTAATCATTAATTAGCCTTCTGAGCCAATGAGCAAACACATTGTACCATTAGAACACTGGAGTGATAGTTGCTGGAAATGGGCCTCTATACACCTTTGTAGATATTGCACAAAAAAACAGACATTTGCAGCTAGAATAGTCATTTACCACATTAGCAATGTATAGAGTGCATTTGTTTAAAGTTAGGACTAGTTTAAAGTTATCTTCATTGAAAAGTACAGTGCTTTTCCTTCAAAAATAAGGACATTTCAATGTGACCCCAAACTTTTGAACGGTAGTGTATATATGTATATAATCTATTATTTTATAATGCAACACACTCAAATTAATGTGTGTGTGTGTATATATATAATATAAAACCTGTTATTTTATGGTGCAACACACACTACAAGATTTTTCACACCCCACAGATTGCATGAAAAAAACTCACATCTCACGGACTTTTCTGATCTGTTTTATGGACGAGGTTTGCCTTGATACACGTTCTGAATGTGGAAGCCACATGGAGCTGCACGCATGGGAGAAACTTTTTTCCCAGAACGGCAGACTCACACGGACTTATTTGCACACATATTTGTGCGCACAATATGCAGGGAATAGAACCCATTGATTTCAATGGGTTTGTTCCCATTTCTAGTTTTTGCGCACGCTCTATTTTAGTGCGCATTTGTGCCCCAAAAGTACCATTGAGGTCTATGAGGGGTGTGCAAATGCATATCCAATAACCGCACAATTGCAAAATATGCTGCACGATTTAACAGGAAAAAGAACAGATCTGGGACTAACTAGGCTAAATAGCCTTTTAAATAAGGCCGCGGCTGTGTCCCACCCGCATTTAAAATGTCCTGGCCCGTGCACAAAGTACAGCAATATGTGAAAAAACACGTGCAGAAAAGACTCTATCACAGCTCAAATATGTTGCGCTACTGTATGAATTTTTTGGCGCATACGCCCCTGTGAGTCCGGCCTAACACTGGCTTTTTTTTTTTTTTAAAGCAAGTTTCTGCCTAGCCTAACAATGCTATAACTTGCACATATATGAAATTTTAATGGCTGCATTCACATCTGCCTACCCCCCCTCCCCTCGCAGCACGTTTTATTTTTAGCCGTTCCATGGAACGCCGTGCCCGTTATTGTTAATGGGACCCTGAAAGACATCGTATAGCGCTCGCACGCTGTACGATTTGCATGCAAATGCGATGTTTCCCACTAAAATCAATGGGAAAAACGCTTGCTATCCCATCACATGCGCGAGGTTCGCAGTTTCACAGAAGAAATGTTTAATCAGAAACGCTTCACATCGCCATGAAAAGCGCACGTTGGCAAGCGTGATATTGCGTCGAGTTTCTCAGCCCGATATGGCGCTTGCTCCTGAGAATGTAGCCTAAGGCTAATTTGCATGGCCAGACAGTGAGTCCTGAAGAGGTCCACACTTGCCCCCCTATTAACCCTCGGTTTAACCCTCTACGGACATCTCATTGAGTTCCCTGTAAGGAGATCTGTCACCATGCTATACTGTCCTGTCTAAGCACAGTATGGTGGCATATCACTTTTTATGCTAATGTCACTTTAAGACAGGAAAGTTCCATATTGCTACTTATGTGGCCCTCTGAAGTAGGACCCCCACAGGATGTGCCCGCTAAGCTACGCCCTGGGCAGTATATTCACTGTCCTTTTTTTTACTTCCCAAGAAGTTCTGCAGCAGCTAACCATTCCCTAGATACCTGGAACGCTGATCTCAATGAGGATCCTCGGCGATGCTCTGGACTGCAGACGTCTCTCCGCCGCTCCTCCGCAGCCGGCCAAACAAGGCGGTTACCATGGAAGCAGGAACGACGCGTCTCCATGACAACATGGGCGTGGCTGCGGCCTGCTCACTGATGTCCTGTGCATGGTGTCCGTGACCCCAGCGGTCTCCATGTTATCTCCTATTGTCTCTGATCAGGTTAACAGCAGATCCCGAAGACTCTACTCAATGCTAATGTAAAGAAGTAATGGTGACAGCCAGATCTAGAGGACAACAGTGTTATCTGTCCCCCCAGGCAGCCAGCACAGACCACAATGCTTCAGTCTAGACAGAGAACTACTTGGCTACATAGAAATAATGTTCTGAGTGTGGGGAATACAAAGGCTGAAATCACAAGTGAAGATTAAAATTTAGTTAAAAAAAGTCAAAATATTTTGGTATACCTCAAAGCACTGTGTGATATCGCGGCCTCATTCAATGATCTGGCGCAAGGGTTCTTTCACACAGGCATATTGGTGCATGCAATAGGCAGTGAATAGAACCCATTGATTTTAATGGGTTCACATTTCCGTATTTTGCATGCACTTTTCGGTCACGCAAAAAAAGCGCAGTATGCTCTACCCTTTCTGAGCATTTGTGCACCTCCATAAAAGTCAATGGGGGTGCGCAAATGCAAGGAGATGCGTAATATATTGCCTAATTCCACTGGAAAATAAACACATCTGGAACTAAGCCATTTCAAGTGAGGCATCTTGTTTGCCGTACAGAAATAAACCTGTCCTGTGGATGGAAAACGTACAGTAAAATATGCCGATACGCGTGCACAAAAGCATTATTAGTTCCGCAAAAACGCAGTGCTGAGGAGCGCACAAATGTGCATACGCCCGTGTGAAGGAGCCCCAAGGATCCGTTTACATCAAACCATTATCGAGTTCAACAATGTAACGGGTTTGTTCGGTTACTCGTGCAGCCTGTTTATACAGGCAGATACATTGTTGGCTCGTTCATACAAGAAATCGTTCAGCCGTTCTCATTCGCTGTAGAAGGGCACATTTTTCTCCTGTTACGCGGACGTCATAAGGGGTTAAAACAAAACCACTGCTTTCAATGGATTTCGTTTTCGCGTGCTATTTTCTCGTCCGTTAATACTACGGCTGAACAAAGATAGTGAATGCTACGTGTAGGAAAGAAAGGGCAGGACCTATCTTCCTGCAATTTTTTTTAAAGTCCTGCACTGTGGCGCGGAGTTTGAATGGCCGGCATGGGAAAAAAAACACGTTCAGGCGCAACTACACTCCGTACCGGCGAGCGTGGTTGTGCCTACGGCTGTCTGAAACCACCCTACATGAATGAGAAGGACTGAAGAATTGGTATTTAAAGGGAATGATAAGTGAATGAGCCAACAATGGTCTTTATGCATAGGCTTCCTATACAATTGTCTGATGTGCGTGTGATGACAGTTACCCATTTATCAGTTGATGTAAATGAATACGTTCATTGAGTAAATGTCATTGGGTGTCAACATCAGGCAAAACTGGGCAGATCTGAGTACACCTGCTCTTAGCGTATGGCGCTAAAGGCCTATCAACACCCAACGATTCTTACTCAAAATTTGCTCAAAGCCGTCTTTTGATAGAGAATTGTTTGATCTAAACGCACAGACTTTGTGCAGTTTTTGTTAACGATTCGCTCATCGTTGTCTTTCGGCAAGCTCAGCACGCTGAGTTCACAGCGGGATACCGCTGATACTATTGTTTCAGCTCGTATCCCGCTCGGAGAACACAGCAGGAGTATGCAGAAGACAGCGTTCCAGCTGTGTTTTGTATACCCTGCTTGGAGCGCTTAGCTGTATACCAGCTAAGTGCCCCGGAACACAGCAGGAGTATGCAGAAGACAGTGCTCCAGCTATGTTCTGCATACCCTGCTCAGAGCGCTCAGCTGTATACCAGCTGAGCGCTCCGAGGAGACAACAGCACTATGCAGAAGATAGCGGTCCCACTTGTCTTCTGCATACAGCGTGAGCCTTTATTTACACACTTATGCAAAGTGAATGCTCAAAACTCACTCACACTGCCGTTTGAGCGACTTTTGAGAGATCATCTTGGCGTGTAAATGTACACAGTGATAATCGCTCAAAAGATGTCTTTTGAGCGACTTTTAGGCGATAATCGTTGTGTCTAAATGGGCCTCAAGGGTTGGGTACAGAAAAGATCTATTGTCACTCTATTGCTCAAGAGTCCGCATAACGGCCAAAACTAATGACCGTGATTGCGCAACATTTTTCAGGCATGAAAATCACGCTTGCAAAATGTGATGAAACTGAGCCATTGATTTCAATGGTTTTGTTTTTACTAGCATGAGTTTTGCTCAGTAATATGTGTAGAAAAATAATTTCCGCATGCAATAGCGCAAAGTTTAAACTGTGAAAAGAATGACTTTTGTTCATGCGCAAATACGCTCTGTAGCGGCAAGCATATTTGCGCATGCGCCCTTCTAAAGAAGCCTTAAACCTGGAGTGCAGCTCTGAGGATTATGATGGTGCTATGTAAATGCAGATAATAAATAATCCCCTGCAGTAATGGGAACAGCGCACAAAACCATCAAAATGGTATCAGCTATGCACACACAATACTGGAGTAGGCGACACATTGCTGGGAAAGTAATGGCTCCTTTACTAGAGCAGATGCAAATTTGGTTCGTGAATGAACGCAAAAACACAGTCGTATGCACAACTACACTTGCCGCTACGGAGTGTAGTTGCACATGAACCACAGTTTTTTTTCTTGACATGTAGACTCCATGCCATGGTGTGGGGGTTTGAAAAAAAATTACGGGAAGATAGGCCCTGCCCTATCTTTTTCACACATAGTATTAACTACGTCCGAGAAAGATGGGGCAAGTCCTATCTTTTCTCGCCCGTACTATTAACCCTTTCCAATCCTATTTGTATCCTGTTTTTTCTAGGGGCTTACTCTTTCTGCCGTTATACAACGCCGCTATATGCTGGCTAAAGCCAGTACTGCATGAGGCGACACGTTGGATAGGCTCCGATAGCAGGGAGGCTGGCAATATACAGTAAGAGAACCCCGACGGATGTCTTCCAACATCAGAACTGTACAGCCTTAAATCATAATGTCTTCAGAGGTCAGACAGTGGATTGGAAAGGGTTAAAGGGCAAGAATACCGCTAATGAAACAAAACCATTGAAATCTATGGTTTCATTTTGTCCCGTTTTGCAGACAGGATTTTCACGGCTGCAAACTGGAACAAAATCACGGGGGTCTGAAGAAGCTGCAAGGGCTTAAATAGACAACCGTGTTTGCAGAACTATTCCAGGCGTGAAAATTATGTCCGCAAAACGTGATGAACTGAAGCCATTGATTTTAATGGTTTCGTTCTCACAAGCGTGTTTCTCTCTTGATATCCCCCAATATGTATGAAAAGATAGGTCCTGCCCTATCTATCTTTCGGCTTTTTTTGCTTTCACAATACCACAGAGATTGAACTGTAAAATGCGCAAATACTCTCCGTAGCAGCAAGCGTGTTTGCACATTGACTCATCTGTTGAAACCCTCATAGGCGATTTTGGTCCATAAATACAGACAAAAAAAGGACAGGCTGCATTTTTTTAAGGCAAGTGATTGGTCTGTGAAAAAAACGCTCCTCTGAATGTAAATCAATGGTGTTTACGCTGTCCGTATTACATCTGTAATAAATGGGGATGTAATACAGACAGAACATCTGTCCATGTGAATGGGCCCTTATTGTCTCATTGCTTGCAACGAGGAGCCTTTATAAAGACGAATATGACGTGTCTTCGTGTATTTCTTGCTGTCTGATGTTTGTAGTTGCCAATGCCTAGTATTATGGCGACTGAGCAGCCAGCCCTTAGTGACCACGTAACCCCATGAGCAGCCGGATCACCCGATCAGTGACACATGCGGAGACCCACTATCAATCACGAGGCTTCTTTCATCTGCTCGTCTCGCCTTATCTAACACCAACCAATCAGAAAATCGCCACAGTACTCGTCCAGCCAATCAGGTGACAGAACCCACCCTTTTGGTTCATCGTTTAGACGACGCCCATAATTCGCCAAGGATCCAATCAGCGTGTTGCTCGTAATGTTTTATTAATGAGCCTCGTGTATACGAACAGCGACTGTTTCAAGGGGGCGTGGCGACTAGAATACTGCAGCACGTAATATTCATAAGCGCCTCTTAGTGGGCGTGACGGTATGGAGTGAATCACTGTTGTGAGGCGTAGACAGCTCATGGCATATTAATGAGGGGGGTGTGGTTGCGCGTAGGGTCTTTACTGTTCGGTGGGCTTTCTACCTTTATTCTATCTCTGCTGACTCCTCTGCTGCAATGTCTTCCATCTTGCAGCCGTTCGCCGTCACCGAGGGGCCCTGCCAGTTATCGCGGACTGCAGTCAATGGAGACAAGCGGGTGGTCCCTAGATGCTTGGCTGCTGCTGCTGCTCCAGGAGGAGGGCGAGCGAAAATCACACACCCTGGCAAAGCCATACTGGCTGGTGAGTACCTCTCCTTCTATAGTCTCATGACCGTCGGTGTAGTGCTGATCCTGTGTCTTCACCCACATGATGCCCAGGTGTATGCCCGCGATCTTCCTTTATTCCCACTTACATTAGTAAATAGCAGTCCTTGATTTGTCCCTTCTCTTCAGCCATTTATTTATATGGGGAAAGTTGAGTGACAACTTATATTGTTCTCAGAGGGGCTGCACTCAGCTTTTCCAGACTCCTGAAAAGTATGAGGATGCGTCTTTGCAGATCAAGTCGGATATGCAAGTCTAAAGTCAGTGACATCCCCCTGAAGGATGTGTAATGAGGTGTCATCTAGCTTTCTTGGAAGTGACAAAAACTAGCAACAAAAATCAAATCTGCAATAATTTGACCTAAAGGGGAAATCAGAGACTGGTGTGTAAGAGCGGGCATACGTCTTGGCATCATGCACCATACAGAATGGTCGCTCCATACGCTTTAATGGTGGATCCCATGAAACTGAACTCTCCAATGTTAATAAATGTTCAGAGGTGTAAGGCAAAGGGATACTTGTAAATCTATTAACACAAGGTATACAATACCAAAACGTAAGATTTTTTTTGTTACTTGCTCCCATAATGGCAATGAATTGGGAACAGAACCCCTATGTGTGTGCCAGCTGCCACGATTGAGTAGAAAGGGCTGTGAGCTAAATACATTCAGAGTGGAGGGAGATGGATTGTTGGCACCGTCATGGAATGAGGATTGGCGGGGACTTGATGCCTGATGGAAATGTTGACGTCGCTGGCTCCATTTTGGTAATGAACTTTACTCTAATTGTCTTTAGTTAACCAAGTCGGAAAGGAAGAGGCTATCAGGACGAGTGTTTTCTGCAGAATTTGTCGTACATTTTGCTGGACATCTGTAGCAGATTTCACCCCGTCAATTTAAACTCAATTGAAAGTTAAATCCGCAGCAGATCTGCACCAAATTCTGCATCAAAATTCGCATTTAGCCGTGCAGATTTCTGTAACAGCGAGTTCCACTACATCCTTGGGGAATACTCCCACTTGTATAAAAGAGCCCTCAGGGAGAAGTTATAAGCCCTCCTTTTTGAGGTCCTTTGGAGAATGATAGCAGCAAGTCCAATCGCTGTGATTCCTGGGGTGATTAAACTTTACTGTGTTTCAGATAATCCCTTTTAAATATCAATTCATCCTCTGGTTTCCCCTTTGAGACTGTATAAAAGGCAACTTTTCACTTTGCCACTAACCCTCTACAATGTAGCCCACAGCAGACTGAGTAGATCCAATCCTATACATTACAGAGATTACCTTATTGAGACAATGCCTATAAGGTCCCACCCTGGAACCGCCATTTATAAGTCAGAGTGAAGAGCCCTATGTATGAGCCATCAACGATTAGTTCAGTAAATACATTTATGATTATTTCGGCATTCATTATGTTCTTTTGTTTTTTCTCTCTCCAATGGCCTCTGAACCACTGCATTATAATGGTGGTCTCCCACAAAATGTAATTTACCATCTGCCCACAGGATAGGGGATAAATATCTGATCTGTGAGGGTCTGATTCCAGGGACCTCCACCGATCACAAGAACTAGGATCCCGAGTGTCCCAGAATAAATGGAGTGGTGATCACCCATGTGCACTACTGATCCATTTATCTCAGTCGGATGGCCGGAGATAGCCAAGTGCTTGTAAGTACTCAAATACACACAAGGGTCTAATCTAATGTCATTTGTAAATTGGCATGGTAATGCTTCTGTAAATTCTGGTGAGATTAATGGCCAGTGTGTGGCCGAGCTGGCGCCAGATGCTGCAGATGGAAAATTCTGGTACACAGAACACAGAATCCCTTAAAAGGGGTTTCCAAGGACTAAAGTACTGATGATCTATCATCAGGACAGGCCATCAATACCTGATTGGTGGGGGTCCGCTGCTAGCTACGCTTGCTGATTAGCTAATTAAAGAGGCCATGTCATTCAGGTGACCTGTGACGTCACGTTCATTGGTTACGTGACCTGAGAGCAGCTCGCTTCCATTCAGGTGTATGGGATTGAGCTGCAATCCCAGGCAAAGCTGCTTTGGAATGTACAGCACTATGCCTGGTGTGTAGTAAAGTGACAGCGCCGCTCACTGGAGTGTTCTAGCTACTTCAGACAGTTGATCGGCAGCAGTCCTGAGTGGCGGAGCCCCACTGATCTGATATTGATGACCTACCCTGCGTTTGGGCAAGTGCTGTCACCTCTTTATTGCTTACCAGGCACAGCACTGTACATTTTGTAGTGGTTGTTCCCAGCACTGCAGCTGAGTCCCATACACTTGCCTGGTACTAAACTACAGTAAGCCAAGGCACAGCTGCTACAAAAAGTACAGAGATGTGTCTGTACAGTGAAGAGGTTGCATTGTTTGCCCGAGTATCACGGCCTCTTCAATCAGCTGATCATCGGAAGTGCTGGGATTCTGACCCCACCAATTTGATGCTAATGGCTTATCCTAAGGATGGAGTATAAATATTAAAGTCCCAGAAAACCCCTTTAATGATTGGGTAATTTGGAACTAATGGCCTAACAATCGGGCATGAATCTTCCCCACCCACCTCTTTTTCCCCCCTAATCGTTATTCCATATAAATCATAGAATCATAGAATGGTAGAGTTGGAAGGGACCTCCAGAGTCATCGGGTCCAACCCTCTGCTCAATGCAGGATTTACTAAATCATCCAAATATGCCGGTGATCATCCGACAAACATGCAGAACGCTTGTTCATTGGCTGTTAGCACTTGTTCAAGCCTACAAATTCTCAATGGTTGGTTGCAGATCCCCTCATATAAACAGGCGGATGAGCAGCTGACGAATGATTTTATTGACGATTGTCCTCATACAGCCAATCATCTGCCCGTGTACACATTATTATTGGGTGGTGATCGACATGCTCCTTGTCAGTTAGCTCTTATTAGTATGGGCAGATGATCTGCCCATTTTAAAGCACCTTTAGCAAGTCAGATCTATATTTTGAGTAACCATATGTAAAAAGTAACAGAAAATACAAAATAGAAACAATACTTCCCATAATGTTCTTGTCTTGATTCCGATCTGTCCCACACTGCAATCACTGTAGTGTTAGGGAGTCTTTTAGACTTCCTAGGAGCCTATTTGCCTTTTTCTGCTCACAGATCAATCCGATCTCCTGGACCAATCAACCTACTGCAGCAAGAATCCTCCTCCCCACCTTTTCTGCCATCCTACCTCTCCTCCAGTTGGTCCCTATCCAAAATGGATGGGATTAGTAGGAACTTGACACCTGCTTTTTCTGCCTGCCAGGTTTCAACAAGACTATTTATTTTTGGAGTCTGCGTAAGTCCCATTTAGACCTAACGATTCTCGCTCAAAAATCACTCAAAGCCGTCTTTTGAGCGAGAATCGTTGGGTCTAACTGCACGGATATCGTGCAGTTTTCGTTAACGAGTCGTTCATCGTTTTATTTCAGCTGAAAGAGAACGATGAGCCTTATCAGTGCCTCTCTGAGTTCTCAGCGGGATACTGCTGATACTATCGTTTGGAATGAGCCAGTGATTGGCTGCAGGCCTCACCGAAGCAGGAAGTGAATAGCAGCAGGGTACTTGGCTCCTTCAGAATGGGAGTGTTGGGGGATAGGTTGAGGCGAGTATGGTTTCTTTTCTTTTCTAAGCAACGTGAAAGTTTTGTTTGTCCCCAAATAATCTTTTCAAGACCAGCTGCATATGACTGGGTCAGATTCTGGATGCGGGATCCTGCAGCGGAATCCGACCCTGTGCCCGGTCGGTGACCCAACGTACCTGTCTTTTTTTCTTCTTATTTGTGCTGTGTATGGTCCAGACGATTCGCCGTTGGACATGCGCAGTACAAATTTTTCCTGTGCCATTACTAGGTGATGTTGCGCAATCTGCGACGGGTTGTGGAAACCACCCTAAAATAGAGCATGCTGTGATATATTATTTTTCCCTCTGTGAGCGGAAAGTCGCAATTGATTTCCACTCGTGTGCAGCTAAAAGCGCTTTTCCATGGCATGCTATTTGCTGCGGAATCCAGAGGCGGACGTCCGTTCTGGATTCTGCAATGCAAATATGCCTGTGTGCAGCCAGCCTAAATGTTAAAGGGGTTCTGACACGAAAAAAAAAATGTTTACTCACCTTGCCTGGCCAGGACCGAGCGCTTACATGTCCCCTCCATCGAGCATCTTCTTCGGTGGCTTCTAGAAGCAGAGCAGGGGTGGTCAAAATGACCGCTTCCTGCTTTGCTCCGTCCGTCAGCCACTTCCGAGGTGAACGGACGGGCCGCCCACAGCAAGCACATCACAAGCAGTGCTTGCTGTGGGCGGCCCGTCCGTCCTGGCTGAAGTCGGAGTTTTGTGCATGCGCAGTGGAGACGCGGCCCGTCCTGACTCCTGTCAGAGGGCACCTCTCCACTGCGCATGCGGGGATTCCCGGAAGGGGAGGGGGGCGGCTCATTGGAGGATGAAGAGGAGCCTGCTGGGAGATGACCCAGCTGCAAAACAACATCAGGAATAAAGGTAAGTGTAAGATTTTTATGTTTTAGCAGCCATTGATCGTGCGTTCCTTGTGTCCATTAGGCAGACCAGGGAACAATGGCTGCTAAAGCATAAAAATCTGATTCGTGTCAGAACCCCTTTAAGAGACAAAAAAACCCCACACAAGTTATGCAAAGATGCACATACTCCTTAGGCCTCATGCCCACGGCCGAAAAATATCGCAGTGGAATCAGACCCAGCGCCTCCCAGACACCCTATACTCACCTCTTTAGATCCGCTGCAAGTGTCAAGCCCGGTGAGCCGGCGCACATTCACAGTGCAGCGCAAGACGTGCCGGCGCTGGGCTGTGGCGTGGATTCTTTCAGTACTTCCGCAGTGCTCACAGCGGACGTATCGCAGCACAGGCGGCTTCCATTGACTGCAATGGAAGCCGTCCGTGCAATTTTTTTCCACACAGACTAGAACATGCTGCGATTCTTCCCTGCAAGCGGAAAATCACCGCTGATTTCCGCCTGTGGTCAGGGAAAAATCGTCGCATGTCTATGGATGGTCACTGCTGCGGAATTTGCTGTGGGTGTCTGACCGCGAATAACGCAGCGATAATCCGTCTGTGGGCGTTCGGCCTTAAGCTTAAATGTTTGATGTTTACCCTATTTGTGGTACCATGCATCTTTTTATTGGACAGTATTACCTTTAAGGGCACATTCACATTACCCTCACTCAATGCCAGGAGCAAGAGTGAGGGAAAATGGTCATATTTCTGAATGAATGGCGTTTGAGAGGGAAACAAAGCAGGGGTGTCCCCTGTCCTATCTTCTCTCTGCCTTGGCAATCAAGCTCCTGGCTGGCTTGATGAGGCAATTATCCCACATAGTTGGATTGTAGTATGGAGAAATTGAGGAACATATCTCACAATATACAGATCTGTTGTTGTATATGGGGATGTGAGTAGATCAGCGGGTCCTATTTTGTCCATTCTTTATATATTTGGTAAGATGTCATTTCTCTCTATTAACTGGGGAAAAACAGTGATTCTTCCTTTAGATCCCTTGCTGGTGGACTATTCATTGGAACATATACAAATAGTGAAGGAATTCAAATACTTTGGAGTTGTGGTATCTTCTAAAGACCCTTTGATACGCTACAATTATCACCTAAACAAACACTACAATTATCACCTAAACAAACGCGACGCAACAGAACAAACACGGTCAACATTTTTGAATAAAATTACACATGCTGTTAATGGCTTCAATCATATGCATTTTCCTCCACAAGTTGTTTGCTCAGCTGGGCGTGTGTTTATGCAATGCTTATCAGATAAACACATGCCCAGCTGAGCAAACATGTGGCCCACAGATTCCATTGCTCTTCTCCAGGCAGAGTAAACAGTGTACTTATTATGTATGCAAAGCAAGCGCAATGAGTACACTGATAAAAAGTATTTTGAACAGTGAAGGGATGGTTTTTATGCTGGCTAAAAACCAGCTCTAAACAACAATTAAACTAATAGTGAACGATTGCCTGTGTTTACATGTAAAGATTATCGCTCAATTTTGGCTGTTTGAACAAATTTTAAGTGATAATCGTTTTGTGTAAAAGGGCCTTAAGCCTCAAGGCTGTATTTCTGCCAATCTGCTTCCATTGCTATGAAAGCTTCAAAATGAGGTCAAGGTCTGGAATCGTCTCTCATTGTCGATAATCGGCAGATGAAATCTTAATTAAATAGTTTTGATGCCACAACTCTTTTATATACTTCAAAACTCTCCAGTTTGGATTCCATCACAATATTTTTTTTTAGACTCCATATGATATTTAGGAGTTTATTGTGGAATAAACAAATCTGCTAGAATTAAATTGGAGACCCTTCAATGGGATAAACGGTCTGTAGGGTTGGCAATTCCAAATGCTTGGATATATTTTCTGGCGTTTCAATTCCAACAGTTGAAGGGGTGGGGTTGAATGGCTTATTGGTTTCTAAAATGACCGGTTGTAGCCCCTATAAACGGAAGGTGGGAGAGGGATGAAAAGAGGGAAAAAGGGATTATATGTGTGATATAGAAACTGGTGGGCTGTCAGCAATTTTGTGTGTCATCCATTTTATATGTAGTTAGATTGCATTTGTAGTTTTTAGTTGACCTTTCACCCATTTACTCACTCCTGCCTGTTGATATTCACATTTAGAAAGGCAACTGGTCTCACCTTACCCTGGACCAGAGCTGTCATATAAATAACTCCCTACTTTCTTTTCTCCACTTGTCTTTTTGGTTTACAATTAGCATGAGGATACCAAATTGTGTGACCGTTTACTTGTTAATGAAGTCTAAAGAAAATCATTCACCTAGGAGCTGGATTCTCACAGACATTCTGGCTCTGACATTTAAATAAGGAAACAATCTTTTAATATTGATTATTGATTGTGTGAAGGCCCCAGCCCGATATGAATTATATTTTTGGATTCTGGCGGGCCAGCTGAGTAAAACGCATCTAAACTCGTTGAGATACGAGCCCCAGAACACCCCCAAATGGCGTATCCACGTACCTGATAATAATTTACGTATCACGTTTTGATATTGCTGAGTAGATAAAATCATGACCGGAAATATGCCAGGCATATATTCCTGATCGGAGGATCTCCTGCGGAGATATGGTCGAAATGGGGAATTATGTTTTTTCCACAGGTCCATACGCATTTACCCAACCTTCTTTGAACGACCTCAGAGGGGGCGGGGGGAGGTGTGATCTGGGGAAACTTTAAAAACTAGGGTCTTTGAGAGACCCAGTGGTCAGACCTTTGGAGTGGTCAGACCTTACTTTCTCGTTGCTTCTCTTGACTCTGCACATATCAGAACCTTGGGCCGTACATCCCAAATCTGGTACCTTCTTCATTTCTTCCTTGTGTTATTTTAGATACTGTTTGTTGTATATACCTGTAAACCTTCTCTAAGACACTGTAACATCTTTTTCTGTATATTTTTGTATATATAAGTATTTAGCACTGCTAATCTTTTTTAGAATAAATCTGCAATATATTATTCAAACTTTTTTCCGTTTTAAAATTAACCATAACTCCGAACATTGTGTTAATAATTCATAAGTCTGGGTTCCAGTTTACCTGGGAAACAAAACCTGGTGGTGGCAGAGAGTGTATGTGGGTATTCTAGAGTGCTGGAGCTATTAGACCGGATCACGTGGTAATTTGAGCTTTTGTTCTGCATGCATGCAGAAGCCTAGGAAAGCTGGGTACAAATCCGCTTATATTCTAACAACTCAACGTTTGCAATCCCACTAAAGTGATTGATCAAGGCTCTGTTGTGACAAGTAGTTATAGCAGCAAGTGAGCTCGCAGTAGTCGATCCGTGACAAAACGGTGGTAGAGGTGGGATCGATTGGGGTCTGCCCCATCTCTCCCTTCTACTCCCCTATGCGTGACAATATGTGACATTTATATATGTCTACTTTGCCATTAGACTACTTTACTATATATACGTCCTCTGGAGGAACCATAAATTGCCAATGTTAAGATGGCGGGATTTTCACAATGGGAGAAGAGAGGGGTAATCTTTTTGGACAGATACATTCTGGGGGTCGTTTTTTGTAGTTTCGAAAAATTTGGAGAGCTTTATGACGTGCCCCATAGTTATTTTTTCAGTTCCGACATTTATTTGCTGCCCAAGTCCGGTCAGTATCTGTGCTTATAGTTCAACATTTTTTAGTGACTTTTCTTGGGTGTTCTGAAGCTATTGCGTATGATTCCAATTGTATCTCTAGCTGAAAGTTGAGTATCGCAATTGTATTTAGTGTATAGAGTCTACTGTACTTCATTAAAATTGTTGTAACATGGGTATTAGATTAAACCCAGACTGCTCAAAATGTTACATGAATGGTGCAGATTTAATGCATATGGGCTGGGATTGTGTAAAATTGTGTGAATTTTGGGAAGGGGTACTAGAGGTAATTAAAAAAATATATCTTGCCGATACTGGTCTTAATCCAAGAACTTGTAATACTAGATTGACCCGATGTTCGCTAGCCGAACATAAAATGTTTCAAAAGTGGTGGCTGTGAACTTCTAAATTTGCTTGGTTAGGTGATTATCTAGAGCATCACTTTGTATTTGGAGCAGATATCCAATATAAAAAAGCCTACAGGTCTCTCTTTGTTTGTTTGTCTGTCTTTCTGTCTCTCTCTGTCTGTCTGTCTGCCTCTCTTTGTCTGTCTGTCTCTCATGCTGTCTCAGTCTGTCTGTCTCTCATGCTGTCTCGGTCTGTCTCTCTCTCATGCTGTCTGTCTCTCTCTGTCTCTCTCATGCTGTCTCAGTCTCTCTCTCTGTCTCTCTCATGCTGTCTCTGTCTCTCTCTGTCTATCTCTCATGCTGTCTCTGGCTGTCTCTCTCTCATGCTGTCTCTGGCTGTCTCTCTCTCATGCTGTCTCTGTCTCTCTCTCTCTCTCTCTCTCTCTCTCTCTCATGCTGTCTCTGTCTCTCTCTCTCTGTCTCTCTCATGCTGTCTCTCTCTCTCTGTCTCTCTCATGCTGTCTCTGTCTCTCTCATGCTGTCTCTGTCTCTCTCTCTCTGTCTCCCTCATGCTGTCTCTGTCTCTCTCTCTCTCTGTCTCATGCTGTCTCTGTCTCTCTCATGCTGTCTCTGTCTCTCTCTCTCTTTGTCTCTCTCATGCTATCTCTGTCTCTCTCTCTCTGTCTCTCTCTCTCTGTCTCTCTCATGCTGTCTCTCTCATGCTGTCTCTGTCTCTCTCTGTCTCTCTCATGCTGTCTCTGTCTCTCTCTCTCTCATGCTGTCTCTGTCTCTCTGTCTCTCTCATGCTGTCTCTGTCTCTCTGTCTCTCTCATGCTGTCTCTGTCTCTCTCTCTCTGTCTCCCTCATGCTGTCTGTCTCTCTCTCTCTGTCTCTCTCATACTGTTTGTTTGTCTCTCTCTCATGCTGTCTCGGTCTGTCTCTCTGTCTCTCTCTCATGCTGTCTCTGTCTCATGCTGTCTCTGTCTCTCTCTCATGTTGTCTCTGTCTCTGTCTCTCTCTCTGTCTCATGCTGACTCTATCTCTCTCATGCTGTCTCTGTTTCTCTCTCTCTCATGCTGTCTCTGTCTCTCTCTCTCATGCTGTCTCTCTCTCCTGCTGTCTCTGTCTCTCTCATCCTGTCTGTCTCTATCTCATACTGTTTGTTTGTCTGTTTTTCTCTGTCTGTCTCTTTCTGGTTCTCTCTCTCTGTCTGTCTCTCTCATGCTGTCTGTCTCTGTCTCTCATGCTGTCTCGGTCTGCCTCTCTGTCTCTCTCATGCTGTCTCTCTCATGCTGTCTCTGTCTGTCTCTCATGCTGTCTCTGTCTGTCTGTCTCTCTCTCATGCTGTCTCTGTCTCTCGGTCGGTCTCTCTCATCCTGTCTCTGTCTGTCTCTCTCATGCTATTTGTTTGTCTGTCTTTCTCTGTCTAGCTTTCTCTCTCTCTCTGTCTATCTTTCTCTGTCTCTCTCTCTCTCTGTATCTTTCTCTCTCTTTCTGTGTATCTTTCTCTCTCTCTCTCTCTCTGTGTATCTGTCTCTCTCTCTGTGTATCTTTCTCTCTCTCTGTGTATCTTTCTTTCTCTCTCTCTGTGTATCTTTCTCTCTCTCTCTCTGTCTATCTTTCTCTCTCTCTCTGTCTATCTTTCTCTCTCTCTCTGTCTATCTTTCTCTCTCTCTCTCTGTCTATCTTTCTCTCTCTCTCTCTGTCTATCTTTCTCTCTCTCTCTGTCTATCTTTCTCTCTCTCTCTCTCTCTGTCTTTCTCTCTCTCTATCTTTCTCTCTCTCTCTGTCTATCTTTCTATCTTTCTCTCTCTCTCTGTCTATCTTTCTCTCTCTCTCGGTCTATCTTTCTCTCTCTATCTTTCTCTCTCTGTCTATCATTCTCTTTCTCTCTCTGTCTATCTTTCTCTCTCTCTGTCTATCTTTCTCTCTCTCTGTCTATCTCTCTCTCTGTCTATCTCTCTCTCTCTGTCTATCTTTCTCTCTCTCTGTCTATCTCTCTCTCTCTGTCTATCTTTCTCTCTCTCTGTCTATCTTTCTCTCTCTTTCTGTCTATCTTTCTCTCTCTCTCTATCTCCCCGTCTGTCTATCTTTCTCTTTCTCTCTGTTTGTCTTTCTCTCTCTCTCCCCCCGTCTGTCTATCTTTCTCTTTCTCTCTGTTTGTCTTTCTCTCTCTCTGTCTATCTTTCTCTCTCTCTCTCTCCCCCCGTCTGTCTATCTTTCTCTTTCTCTCTCTGTCTATCTTTCTCTCTCTCTGTCTATCTCTCTCTCTCTTTGTCTATCTTTCTCTCTCTCTCTCTGTCTATCTATCTTTCTCTCTCTCTCTCTCTGTCTATCTTCCTCTCTCTCTCTCTGTCTATCTTTCTCTCTCTCTCTCTCTGTCTATCTTTCTCTCTCTCTATCTTTCTCTCTCTCTCTGTCTATCTTTCTATCTTTCTCTCTCTCTCTGTCTATCTTTCTCTCTCTCTCTGTCTATCTTTCTCTCTCTCTCTGTCTATCTTTCTCTCTCTCTCTGTCTATCTTTCTCTCTCTCTCTGTCTATCTTTCTCTCTCTCTCTGTCTATCTTTCTCTCTCTCTGTCTATCTCTCTCTCTCTGTCTATCTTTCTCTCTCTCTCTATCTTTCTCTTTCTCTCTCTGTCTATCTTTCTCTCTCTCTGTCTATCTCTCTCTGTCTATCTTTCTCTCTCTCTGTCTATCTTTCTCTCTGTCTATCTCTCTCTCTCTGTCTATCTTTCTCTCTCTCTCTCTCTCTCTCTTTATCTCCCCGTCTGTCTATCTTTCTCTTTCTCTCTGTTTGTCTTTCTCTCTGTTTGTCTTTCTCTCTGTCTATCTTTCTCTCTCTCTCTCCCCCCGTCTGTCTATCTTTCTCTTTCTCTCTGTTTGTCTTTCTCTCTCTCTGTCTATCTTTCTCTCTCTCTCTCCCCCCGTCTGTCTATCTTTCTCTCTCCGTCTATCTTTCTCTCTCTATCTTTCTCTCTCTCTGTCTATCTCTCTCTCTGTCTATCTTTCTCTCTCTCTGTCTGTCTCTCTCTCTGTCTATCTTTCTCTTTCTCTCTGTTTGTCTTTCTCTCTCTCTGTCTATCTTTCTCTCTCTCTCTCCCCGTCTGTCTATCTTTCTCTCTCTCTCTCCCCGTCTGTCTATCTTTCTCTTTCTCTCTCTGTCTATCTTTCTCTCTCTCTCTGTCTATCTTTCTCTCTCTGTCTATCTCACTCTCTCTGTCTGTCTCTCTCTCATGCTGTTTGTTTGTCTGTCTTTCTCTGTCTATCTTTCTCTCTCTCTCTGTCTAGCTTTCTCTCTCTCTCTGTCTAGCTTTCTCTCTCTCTCTGTCTAGCTTTCTCTCTCTCTCTCTTTGTCTAGCTTTCTCTCTCTCTCTCTTTGTCTAGCTTTCTCTCTCTCTCTCTGTCTAGCTTTCTCTCTCTCTCTCTCTGTCTAGCTTTCTCTCTCTCTCTCTCTGTCTAGCTTTCTCTCTCTCCCTCTCTGTCTAGCTTTCTCTCTCTCTCTCTGTCTAGCTTTCTCTCTCTCTCTGTCTAGCTTTCTCTCTCTCTCTGTCTAGCTTTCTCTCTCTCTCTGTCTAGCTTTCTCTCTCTCTCTGTCTAGCTTTCTCTCTCTCTGTCTAGCTTTCTCTCTCTCTCTCTGTCTATCTTTCTCTCTCTCTCTGTCTATCTTTCTCTCTCTCTGTCTGTCTATCTTTCTCTCTCTCTCTGTCTATCTTTCTCTCTCTCTCTGTCTATCTTTCTCTCTCTCTATCTTTCTCTCTCTCTGTCTATCTTTCTCTCTCTCTCTCTCTCTGTCTATCTTTCTCTCTCTCTCTCTATCTTTCTCTTTCTATCTGTCTTTCTATCTATCTATCTTTCTCTTTCTCTCTCTGTCTATCTTTCTCTTTCTCTCTGTCTATCTCTCTCTCTCTCTGTCTATCTTTCTCTCTCTCTGTCTATCTCTCTCTTTCTCTCTCTCTGTCTATCTCCCCGTCTGTCTATCTTTCTCTTTCTCTCTGTTTGTCTTTCTCTCTCTCTGTCTATCTTTCTCTCTCTCTCTCCCCCCGTCTGTCTATCTTTCTCTCTCCGTCTATCTTTCTCTCTCTATCTTTCTCTCTCTCTGTCTATCTCTCTCTCTGTCTATCTTTCTCTCTCTCTGTCTGTCTCTCTCTCTGTCTATCTTTCTCTTTCTCTCTGTTTGTCTTTCTCTCTCTCTGTCTATCTTTCTCTCTCTCTCTCCCCGTCTGTCTATCTTTCTCTCTCTCTCTCCCCGTCTGTCTATCTTTCTCTTTCTCTCTCTGTCTATCTTTCTCTCTCTCTCTGTCTATCTTTCTCTCTCTGTCTATCTCACTCTCTCTGTCTGTCTCTCTCTCATGCTGTTTGTTTGTCTGTCTTTCTCTGTCTATCTTTCTCTCTCTCTCTGTCTAGCTTTCTCTCTCTCTCTGTCTAGCTTTCTCTCTCTCTCTGTCTAGCTTTCTCTCTCTCTCTCTTTGTCTAGCTTTCTCTCTCTCTCTCTCTCTTTGTCTAGCTTTCTCTCTCTCTCTCTGTCTAGCTTTCTCTCTCTCTCTCTCTGTCTAGCTTTCTCTCTCTCTCTCTCTGTCTAGCTTTCTCTCTCTCTCTCTCTGTCTAGCTTTCTCTCTCTCTCTCTCTGTCTAGCTTTCTCTCTCTCTCTGTCTAGCTTTCTCTCTCTCTCTGTCTAGCTTTCTCTCTCTCTCTGTCTAGCTTTCTCTCTCTCTGTCTAGCTTTCTCTCTCTCTCTCTGTCTATCTTTCTCTCTCTCTCTGTCTATCTTTCTCTCTCTCTGTCTGTCTATCTTTCTCTCTCTCTCTGTCTATCTTTCTCTCTCTCTCTGTCTATCTTTCTCTCTCTGTCTATCTTTCTCTCTCTCTCTCTCTGTCTATCTTTCTCTCTCTCTCTCTCTGTCTATCTTTCTCTCTCTCTCTATCTTTCTCTTTCTATCTGTCTTTCTATCTATCTATCTTTCTCTTTCTCTCTCTGTCTATCTTTCTCTTTCTCTCTGTCTATCTCTCTCTCTCTCTGTCTATCTTTCTCTCTCTCTGTCTATCTCTCTCTTTCTCTCTCTCTGTCTATCTCCCCGTCTGTCTATCTTTCTCTTTCTCTCTGTTTGTCTTTCTCTCTCTCTCTCCCCGTCTGTCTATCTTTCTCTTTCTCTCTCTGTCTTTCTCTCTCTCTGTCTATCTTTCTCTCTCTCTCTCTGTCTATCTTTCTCTCTCTCTCTCTCTGTCTATCTTTCTCTCTCTCTCTCTCTGTCTATCTTTCTCTCTCTCTCTCTCTGTCTATCTTTCTCTCTCTCTCTGTCTATCTTTCTCTCTCTCTCTCTGTCTATCTTTCTCTCTCTCTCTCTGTCTATCTTTCTCTCTCTCTCTGTCTATCTTTCTCTCTCTCTGTCTGTCTCTCTCTGTCTATCTTTCTCTTTCTCTCTCTCTATCTCCCCGTCTGTCTATCTTTCTCTTTCTCTCTGTTTGTCTTTCTCTCTCTCTCTCCCCGTCTGTCTATCTTTCTCTCTCTCTGTCTATCTTTCTCTCTCTCTGTCTATCTTTCTCTCTCTCTGTCTATCTTTCTCTCTCTCTCTATCTCCCCGTCTGTCTATCTTTCTCTTTCTCTCTGTTTGTCTTTCTCTCTCTCCCCGTCTGTCTATCTTTCTCTTTCTCTCTCTGTCTTTTTCTCTCTCTGTCTATCTTTCTCTCTCTCTCTCTGTCTATCTTTCTCTCTCTCTCTCTGTCTATCTTTCTCTCTCTCTCTCTGTCTATCTTTCGCTCTCTCTCTGTCTATCTTTCTCTCTCTCTCTCTCTGTCTATCTTTCTCTCTCTCTCTGTCTATCTTTCTCTCTCTCTCTCTGTCTATCTTTCTCTCTCTCTCTCTGTCTATCTTTCTCTCTCTCTGTCTATCTTTCTCTCTCTCTGTCTGTCTCTCTATCTCCCCGTCTGTCTATCTTTCTCTTTCTCTCTGTTTGTCTTTCTCTCTCTCTCTCCCCGTCTGTCTATCTTTCTCTCTCTCTGTCTATCTTTCTCTCTCTCTGTCTATCTTTCTCTCTCTCTGTCTATCTCTCTCTCTCTCTCTCTGTCTATCTTTCTCTCTCTCTCTCTGTCTATCTTTCTCTCTCTCTCTCTCTCTCTATCTCCCCGTCTGTCTATCTTTCTCTTTGTTTGTCTTTCTCTCTCTCTGTCTATCTTTCTCTCTCTCTCTCCCCGTCTGTCTATCTTTCTCTTTCTCTCTGTCTTTCTATCTTTCTCTCTCT